>NW_010169956.1:0-43348 GCF_000695765.1 Mesitornis unicolor
CCCAGGCCCGCGAAATGGTGGCCCCGCCCTGCGCCCAATCCACCTCCCCCCTGTCGTTACTCAGCCACCTCACGCACAGCCGCAGATAGAAGGCAAGGCAGGCAGCACATCCACTTTTTTCAACATGGAATCACAGAATGTGTCGGGTTGGAGGGGACCTTTAGAGGCCATCAATTCCAACCTCCCTGCAGTGAGCAGGGACATCTTTAACTAGATCAGGTTGCTCAGAGTCCCATCAAGCCTGACCTTGAATATCTCCAGGGATGGGGACTCCACCACCTCACTGGGCAACCTGTTCCAGTGTTTCACCACCCTCACAGTAAAGAACTTCTTAATGTCTAATCTAAATCTACCTTGCTCTAGTTTAAAACCATTGCCCTTTGTCCTATTGCTACATGCCCTTGTAAACAGTCCCTCCCCAGCTTTCCTTTAAGCCCCCTTTCAGGTACTGGAAGGACACGGTAAGGTCTCCCTGCAGCTTTCTCTTTTCCAGGCTGAACAATCCCAACACTCTCAGCTTGTTCTCACAGGGAGAGGTGCTCCAGCCATTTCTGTGGACGATCCTCTGGAGGTTTATGTCCTTCTTGTGTTGAGGGCACCACAGCTGGACGCAGTACTCCAGATGAGGTCTCACCAGAGCAGAGGGGCAGAATCACCTCCCTTGATCTGCTGGCCACGCTTCTTTTGGTGCAGCCCAGGATGCAGTTGGCCTTCTGGGCTATGAGTGTGTATTGTTGGCTCATGTCCAGCTTTTCATCCACCAGTACCCCCAAGTCCTTTTCCTCAGGGTTGCTTTCTATCACATCATCCCTCAGCCTGTACTGATAATGAGGATGCCCTGACCCAGGTGAAGGACCTTGCATTTGGCCTGGTTGAACCTCATGATGTTAACATGGGTCCACCCCGCCAACTTATCCAGGTCCCTCTGGATGACATCCTGTTCCTCTTGCATGTCGACCGCACCAGTCATCTTGTTGACATCTGTAGTCTTGCTGAGAGTGCCCTTAATCCCACTGACTATATAATTGATGAAGATACTAAACAGCACTGGTCCCATTACAGACCCCTGAGGGACACCACTTGTCACCTGTCTCCATCTGGACATCAAGCCATTGACTACTACCCTCCAGATGTGACCATTCAACCAATTCCTTATCCACTGAGCAGTCCACCCATCAAATACTTATCTTTTCAAATTATAGAGAAGGATGTTGTGGGGGACTGTGTTTAAGGCCCCCATGTTACCTTAGAGATTAAGAAGTTGTCAAAAAGAAGTGACTGGGTAAACTAGAACAGGGTAAACGAACAGTTAAAATAAGGATGGTTGCTAACACAGGGATTATGAGCAGCTGGTGTTTCAGATAAGGAACATCTTATGGTTACAGACTTGCTTTACCAAGGACATACATCCTCTTGTTATAATGAAAACGAGAAGCTGGCAAGAAAGACAAGGCCTGTGGTATCCTCAGATGACATGCGACCATAAAAGGACAAAATAAGTAGGTATGTCATCCCCAAATGACCACTAGAGACACTCTGAGACACCCACACAGGTGTAGAAGGCTTTGCTTGCTCAGCTCATTAAATCACACAAGCGCAGAAGATTTTACTTGCTCAGCAAAATGAATATGCATTAGATATTGTGGAATAATTGTATTAGTTAGACTTTTAACTTTTATGTATAAGTAACTGGTAAGGAATCCCAGTATGGGTGCTTGATTTGTGGAAGAATTCTACCTTGCACCCTGCACAGAATAAACTGTGTCTCCTCTCTAAACATACTTTGTGTTTCAAGAGTTATTTTCAATTTCAGGTAACAAGCAGACTATCCATCTGTGACCACTTCTTTTATCCTAAAGCAATGAGTTTTAGCAAGATATGTAACCTACATGAGCCTGATGTATATTCAATGTGTTCCCATCATGGGCCAATATGTTTCATTCTTTATTCTCCAGCGTGCTGGTGTTCCTGAAAGTAGTTTCCAGCTTCTGGATGCTGATCTGTCCTGATGCGAGACAGTAACCACCAGGTGAGGTATGTGCTGCATCCTGATTGAAGGAGCAGAAATGTTAGTAAAGGTTACAGTTGTAACATACAGCTAGGGAATAGGAGGGGGGAGTCATGCACAAAGTACAAATAAAACATAATCATAGGTTCATACTAAGTGAAATCTAATCTAAGGCCCATATGGTTTAGCATTCTGTCTTGTGATAGGCCAAAGGAAGGTACCCAGAGAATACAAAAATGAGACAATCACACATACCTACGCAAAACATCACAGCTTGTTTGTGGATTGGGCTACAAATGTGTCGCTCCTCCCCCCTTCCCCTTCCTCCTCCATCACTTGTTTGGAACCAGGTATCTGTTGGCTACTTTTGTGACCCCATGTTATCACACCGAACAAGATGGCAAGCAATTGATTTTTACTCATCTTCTCTCAGCCTATCATCTGTCTGCAGGTCTCTGCCATATTCTAGGAGCTCTTTCACTGTATGTTTTCCAAAAAGAAGAAAAGTTGCTCTTTCACACTATCTGTTGGAGTTCCACAAATAATCAGGAACCTAATGTGACCTTTAATAGCAACATCCTAATGAGCTCCATACTTCCCCAAAGTGGGTCAGAGCTCCCCAATAGCTTCCTGAAAGGACTATAAGCATTAGTCAAGATAAATTACAAAAATATGTTGACAAGAAATACACTGAATGCAAGTTTCTAAATTTTCAGGAAAATAACCTCACACTATTGACCAGTGGTTAAACAGAACAATAAAGTCTCTGGAGAGATAATTTATGTAAGTAATCTAAATAACCACATCTATTTTGTAAAACTAGGAAAATGAAAATTTAATCAAAATGAACATGATGACAAGTATTAATAAAGGTTGAATTTCCAAGATGCAAAAAATGTCAAAATATTGCCATAAGCTGCCTGGTTTTTCTGATGTTTTGGAAGTGATTAAACCTAGTTTCTCAGAGGTATATAGCTGTCCAGCTTTCCCTGGTATCAGTAGGATTTGGTCATCTAAATATGTTTATAGAACTGTTCTTAAGTGGGTATTTTTAATATTTAAAAATAATTAAAATAAGCCCTCGATTAGTATTCAAAGAGCTTACAGGCTCTCTTACCTCCTATCTAGCAATGTTTTCTTGTTTCCCTATAAACAGAAAGGTACAGTAATCTTATACAATAGTTTATTTTACCTTTGGAACATAAAAAGTATCTTTTGCTTAACAGAGTCACAAAGCCATCAAGAGATCTGAAATGATTGGCAAAGATATCGATGTTTTTTCTGTCCCTAGTAAGTGGTAACGGGACATCAAAATGAGAGCAAAATGGTATGATAATGAAAATTATAAAGCCAGAGCATTTTTAGGGGACATTGTTATTCACTCTGAGTAGGAATTGGAAAAAAAAAGCCTGCTGACTTTCCTAAACTTATTATCTACAATCTGCTAGTGTATACAAAGGAAGTCATGCTAGGAATTATTCTCTTTGACCAAACAGATCATCTGTTAGGGGCCTTCCTTCCCTGTTACCTCTAGTTTAGGCCATTGAAATCAAGAGACTCAAAACCACATCTTTAGGATGCCAAGGCAGTAGAATTGCAGCCAAGCACATTTTAGTACTTGTCCCTTCTGGATAAGGATGTGCCAGTCATCTGGTAACTCCATTCGCAACCTGTTTCAGAACAAGCACAAACTGCATTGTAAGACTAGAGTATGATTTCATGAGATAACAGGTTCACCAAACTGTAATACTAAAAATCTTTGAAGAGTTGATAGTAAAATACTAAAATATTCTGATTAATGCATAAGAATTCATGGATAAAGAATATTATATTCTTTTCACAGTATCGATGAGTTATTAATTAACATAGATGTCTCAATACTTTGAAATGCTGAACGCCTTTATCACAAACCTGTCACAAACGGATTTCAGAAAGGGAAACAGTGGCAATAACAGGTAGCTATAACTCTCCAGTATTGAATTCCATCCAGGGACAGAAAAATCATCATTGAATGTCTATTTCTCCCAGGTACAACACAAAAAATGAAGCCAACAATAATAGTAATAAAATGCACAACAACTTATAATAGATTAGATCTTTAGATAAATGTTATCTGAATGACTGCTCAAAGAGTAATAACACTCAACATTATTTCTAAGCAAAATACAGTTTCAGTACTGACCCAAGTGATCTGGTTCTTACCTACTATAGTGTACAACAATCTTTTGTGGAGGATCCGTATTCAAATTCTTCACAGGCCCCTACTACGCTAAAACTCTCTTTCTCAGGAGATTACTCAGCTGCTGATGTATGACAAAAAAGACATGGATTTCTCTCTAAGCTTCTCTTCAAACCATGGGCTGTCAATCACTGAAAGAAAAAGCAAGAGAGAGAGGGAGGTGGAGGGAAGGGGGAAAAAAGGCATGCACATTTACACACACAAAGGAGCTAGAAGGCATCACTTGTGATAGATACATAAGACACTGCTTTCTGAAATCAAATCCCCAAATTCACCCTCCCCCTTTTCATCTGTCTTTCATTTATGTACTCTTTGTCATATTCTGTTTTCCCATCTGGTGGCAGTTGTGTACATCTGATGAATCCTCCAAAACTTTCAACTTTGTATCATTCTTTGGTTTCTTAGCTCATTTACTGTTAACTTCTTAAAAGTCTTTCTCAAAACCAGTCACTTAGGTGACATGTTTCCACTTTGCAGGTAGGTAAGGCAGGTATTACTGCTACTCTTTGTGCTGCTTGCCCCCTCCTAAAATCCATCTTTATAGCTTTTAGATTACAGTAATAAGCATATACTATATGGAATAATATTCACAAATTACCCCATTGTTCAGTATGCTGCATCCCATACGTTTACTTATGGCAATAAATCCAATCGCCTTACTTCAGCTATGGTAGATTTATACCCGCTTCCTATCAGGCAAAGCATTGACTTTAAAATTTTGTTCTGAGTTTTTCATTACCAGTCTGAAACGTCCCTTTCATACCTATCAAATTGGTCTCCATTTATACATACCCTCAGTCCTTACTTTCTAATAATAAATCTCAAATTCATCAGCCCCTTTGCCAGGTCTCTCATCCACGGGTAGCAGAGCGTTCACCTGTTATGCCCCTGAGCTGTGGAATTCCCTGAACTGAAGTCTCATCTCCAAATCCCCTGAGCTTTTCTAATCCCTCCTTGATTCGCACTTATTAAAAATTACTTTTAATATTTGATCCACTACTGACACATGCTGTAGGCTTTACTGACATAAGAATACTTCTATTTTCTTTGCAGAGGATGCACTGAAAAAGGCTAAAAATGCCTTTTTATTGCCTTTTCATATCGATTGCAAGACTTGCCTTTCTCTGTCTTTCATTTCTGAGGTTAACCGTCAGTTCATCTGCTTAGACTGTGGTGTCTAGATCCCAACTCTGTGAAAAAAAGTAAAAATTCCTATTGAATTAGTAACATATCGTGAATAAAATGCAGAATACTGATTAGGCATATTATAAAAATCTCCTAATTTGTAGTAGAGGCACTGTATAAAACATTTGCTAATTAAAACTCAATATCCTTATGGCCTAATTGTGCTTTATGCTCAATAAAACTGAAGCAGAGAGTCAAAAAACACACCAAACCATTAGCAAAGGGGCTTGGGTGTTCCAGCATCTAAACTCTGGACGGGGACAAGGTCTCTTTGTCAGCAGTGGGTCATGTCTGCGTCTTTCCCACTCACATTCAGGCTGCATTTCATCACTTGTGGAAAGACATGTTTTATTACAGGAGCCCACAAGTTACTTGAGTACTCTGAGGTGAAACAGCCTATTAGGACTGTAACTCCTCAGGGCAGGTGTAACCTTGACTCATGGTCTGCATCCAAGTGACCTAAGCTTCATCTCACCCCTTCAGGATGAAGTAAGTGATAGTTTTGGAAACCCAGTGCAAGCAGGAGCTGAAAACAAAACAGATTTGTACTTCTGTTTGGTTTTTTTTTAATCCTTTCAGATATGTCACATATATGTGTGTGTGTATATATATACACACACACACACGTGCATATATATAATCCACAAACTTGGGATAAACTTGTGCTATATCAAAGAAAGCTAAAAGCCTATTAAAGAATTGCTTGGAGAAGGCAGTTAGTAGGATGTTGTCTGACAGTTTAGTAAAGCCAGTGGGGATAGAGGACAAAGGTTAATGTCTGAGGGTGACACTGTATAAAATTTCACAGCAGGTAAAGCTCAGAAGAGCATATTTGTGGGAAGTGCGCATGAGGGGAGGATTTATTTTCTGAGCATGTGAAATTGCTGCACTTCCAATTATTTCTATTCCCTGACTGACTTTAATAGAAACCCTTAGTAAACCTTGAGTTTCAGTCATTTCTCAAGCCTTGCATATCCTACTGAAACCCACACAACAAGGCACTTCCCAGGTTCAGCTACTCTCTGAGCACACACTTGGGATCCCTTCTCCAGTGTCCCACAGCCAGGCTGCAGCAAGAATTGCCCAGTAGCGCTTGTTGCTGTATAAAGAGAAATGCCGAATAGCGCTGGGCCAAGAGAAAACCCAGACAGAATGAACCAGCAAATGATGATGAATTCTCCTTTACAGTTACATCCAACCCCAGATAAACAGTTTATAAACAGCATAACAAGGTACATGTATTTATCTTTACCAATTGAGTTCCAGGTCAGCCTTTCCGAGTTTTGGCCTGAGATTTATATGAGGTTGTCAACTCGACTTATGACAATACATTTACTCCCATAAATTATTGGTGCATTGAATTTGCTTTAGTGCTCTGGAACTTCTTCATTGTTCCATGGTTTCTTTAAAATCATCATTAATGGTTCAGAGAGTTTCTCAGTAAGCTCTTTTAATACTCTTGGGTGCAAGTTATCTGGCCCTGTAAATTCAAAAAAACTGTTTAGCTCTGGCAGTTGCTGTTTAACAATCTCCCAATTTATTGATCAACTAGAAAGTAGTCCTTATCACTGTCAGATATATCACGCTGGTTCTTTCCAAATCAGAACAGAAATATTTACTGGGTTCTTTTGCCTTTTCTCCACGGTGGTTGACAGCTTTACCATCCTTGTCTAATATCAGCTGTGCATCACTGTTAGCCTTCCATACTTCTGCCACACTGAAAGAATTTCCTCCTCTTCACCCCACATTGTTATGTTCTCTTTAACTTTTCCATGCGTATCCATAATTCCTAATTAGCAATGTACACTCCTCCAACAGCTTCCCAGCTTTTCAAACGATTTACACTACCATTTTGGAAATGTGATTTTCTTTTGCAACTTTGCAAAAGAAAAAAATTCAACCTTAACTACGGTTGTTCACACTACAGTTCTGAAGCAAGTTGAAGCCATATCATCTTTGTACTTAATGAACAGAACTATATATACATATATTTATTTTCATTTAATAATTGATTTTGAGCTTAATAAGCATTTCATATTTTAACTTACATCATAACGGATAAATACTGGAAGATGAGGCTGAGTGCTGGTCTGAACACTTTTTCTGCCAGAAGCGTGTATGGGAATATTTTTTTGTATTAAATGTAAAGATTTTAATGAAAAATTAAATCCGCCTTCTGTTGAGTGTTTTTAGTTAGCAAAATTAAATGGCTTTATTATATTAATTTATTGCAAAAGTACTACAATTCAAATAAACACCTCAATTTTTATTTTTTTTTCTTCCCCCAAATCTAACAGAAGGGTTTTTTGCAGTGCTGGAGAACAAGGTTAAAGATCTGAGAGTTCCCTGTGTCTACTCTGAAAGCATTGTAGGGAAGGACAGATACAGCCTGAAGGGGTAGGTAGGTGAGCTGTTCCTGCCCCAGCTGCAGCAGCCTTCCCATCCAGCACCTGAATGTGCAACTGATACGAATAGAGTACTTACAGCTTTCTGAGGCTATTTGGTCACGCCCCACTTTACCCAGATTTGAGAGAATGCTGGCAAGCACACCTGGCTAGAGGCAGGAGTCAGTTTTACAGAGGCCAGAGAGGATTTTAATCAAACTGAGACTTCTTCATACTGTGCTGACTTTTCCACTGCCTCCACGTGCTGCCTCCCCACATTGCCTCCCCTTCAGTCTATGCTCTGCTTCATTTCATTTTGCTTTTCCTGAACATACTCCTTTCTGCCTAAACTTTCCTAAAATGCCTCAAAGTCAGTAACCATCACAGGGTTCACTGCTTTGGCAAAACACTCTCCTTTTTCTGCTGTGTTTATTTAAAACGTATGGTGAGGAGCTGCCTCTATCCTGCCTCTTTATCACATGTAATAAATTCAGGCCCTACACTTGTTTTCCTTTCAGCGCCTACCATACAAAAGTCAATTAGAAGTGGTACTATAGAAGGAAAAAGAGACAACGGATCTAGTTCTCTACTTTTTCTTGCTGAAAGACAGGAGAGGCTTAGGTTTTCTCTTCACAAAGACCTGTTGAAAAGACTGCTTTACATGTTGAACTGGAACACCTGCTTTAAACTGGTAATTGCAAGGTGTCATCAGAAGATAACTAACTTTTTACTGTGGTCGTCTTAATTTCCCACAGTATGAGTCTATTTGCCGCCTCAGGGAATGCAAGAAGGAACGCTCCCATGCTGGTTGCCCCGGGGGTAGTGGCCACCCCTCAGAGCTTCATATGCTAAACGCCTGCCACTGTGAGTTACAGTGTTTCAGGAATTTATGCTGAGGGAGAGTAAGCAAGGGACAACAACATTTAGGGCTTTGAACTTAGAGTTTAGAAGCAGAAGGAGGTAAAGTGTCTGTTTAGTTTAAGTTTCTGGATGGAGAAGCTCCTCCAAGCATGACAGGCAGCTCAGGAGTACATACACAAGAGGCTGTTTAAAAATTTAACAAGTAGGCAGTGGAGGCTGCTGTAATAGGCTGATCAAAGGCAAGAGTCAGCGTCTTGACAGTGAATGAGTGGTAACAGCCTACGATAGGGTTGGATTCCAAAGAACCTGGAAGGCAAAAGCAGTTATTTCTGATGCAGCATAGAAAAAGGAAAGATGTGAGAGAGGGATAACAAAAGAAAGTGATCTTTTCAGCACTATCCTCCACAGCCACAAGCAGAGCAGAACGCTATTTGTCAAGGCCAGAGTGAGGGATGTTGCTGTAGCTGAGATAGAGGAAAGGCTGAATGACTTGCATATAGAATCCTCTGTATGGAGATGTGAGTTTGAGAATAACACGTTACTAATTAGATGAGAGGAAGAGGGAACTAAATTAATGTTTGCAGAAAGCATTACCTAGAGTTAAACATGAGGAGGGAGACAAGAGACAAGAGCTTTAAGTAACCAGCTGAAGAAAGCAGGAAGAGCATAGCAGGGTTAGGTCTCTGTTGGTTAGTTTAACCCTGATGACTAAAAGCCCTGTCACTTCAATTATTTAATTCCTCTGGCTGCTACAAAGGCCCATAATGGAACAGTCCTCTCTGAGTGGGGAGCATCAAGGTCTTCCTTAAGCAGGACTGCCGGAGCAGGAGAGAAACAAAACACTGCAAGTAAGAAGTCCATCACCTGTACTCATTCTGCACAAGCAATCATCATAGCTTAGCAAAAAAAATCTGCAGGTTGGAGACAATCTGGGAAACTTCTTTGAACAGTAAGCTATTGCCTCTTCTTTTTAATGCACCATTTCAATTTTTCTAATGTTCTGCTTAGTCATTCTGAAATATCCCTCTTCCGTTTAGCTATACAACACATGGCACAGTGGGAGTACTCTGTGGTTACAGACTAATTCTAAAACCAATTTAAATCAATGTGAATGTAATTTACCATGTATATGCCTCTAACATTCCCTTGTCAGTTGTACCCTTTATTACAATCAGTGAAGTATTCTACTGTAGTTCCCTATTTTTCCACAGATTACTGTTTAAAAATAACATCATTATCCTCTAAATATGTATTACTTATAATTCTTACAGAAAACTAATCTACTTACATCTCCAAGAACATCATCCTGTGAACATACTAAGCTTAACCTTGCTTAAGTTTCTGAGTCTAGGAGTTCTTGCTTGTAATTTTTGCAAAACATTATAGTGTCAAGAGGTAGATGAGGAGAATAATTATCTGCACTGTTTATACATTAAAAGAAAGAGTCAGAGGACGATCCATTGAGAACAGTGAAAGTACATATCAAATATCATGTCAAGTAAGGATGACAGCATCAGAGACAATTAGCAGCGCAAGAAATATAGCTTGGGCTAGGAAACAAAACTAAAAGGCTTGGAAAACTTTGGGAAAATTACCAGGGATTGAAGCTACATTTTAGAACATCTGGAATGGAACCATGGTTGATACACTCCAGGCAGAGCCAAATGGGATATTGGCATTTATTTACAGTGGGAAGAAATGAACCAAAGAAGAGGGAAGATGTAATATTGATGGAATCAAGAACTGTTTCAAAAAGTCACAGTGAAACAAACAAAAAATCAGCAGAGAACAAACCAGAAACATCAATATCTACAGTAGGTAGGAAAGAATCCTGCAAATGTAAGGAAAGATAAATTGGGAAAGTTACTTCTGTCAGTCTTTCACTGTCAGTTTCTCTTAAAATATTAGCAAATTTAACCCCCAAATTACCAAATGCATACAGAAAGATATAGCCAAGTTGTAGAAGAGAATCTGAATTGAAAATTACTTTCTCCTCTCCTGCATAGAGATATGACATGATCCTAGGACACTTCTACAATTTCCCAAATCCAGTTGCTGTTTCATATCGTAATTTCCACCCACTGCCTGCGTTAAAATCACAGTTAAAGTCAGGTTGAAGATAGAAACACTATATTTATCTCTCATCTCATATTTATATAATATTCTTTGAAAGGAAATCTCCAATGCCTGATCTATCTACTTTAGCTTTTGCTACCTCTTCTGTTCCTCAGGAAGCAGGCTGAGTGCCAGATCCTGTTGGATAACAAAGAGGTAGGACTAGGACTTATTTTCATATATATAGTTCCTTCTTATCAAATATTGGCAACTTGATGTCTTTCTTATATAATTTCTGTCATCATCCAAGAGTATTTCACAAGGGCATTAAAATGAGTATTATTTCCTGAGTCTCTAGCAATGTTGTTTTTTTCATAAAAAGACGAGGTTGCTAAGGAAAAGAGATTAAATAGGTAAGTTTAAATCTAATAGAAAAGTGATATAACTGGGAGAAGCCTACATATTATCATTCCAAATAATTATGAAAACTTTTGGAGGTGAGACAAAAGCCAATTACCTGAGTCAGTGTTTTCATAATCATTATATCAGAAATTAAGTTGATCATAGTCTGATTAAAATTGAGTGAAAAAGAGGTCATCCAAACAGGTAAGACTGATATCTATAAAAGGTACCTAATGCTACAAAAATAATTTTTTTAGAGCCTCAAAATGTGAAGTGACTAGTGTTGTACAACCAATCTCAATGACAGATGAACTGAATCCTGCACAGGATCTCAGTAAAATTATTCTTGTAAGCAAAACAAAACTTCTTGGGAAAGGCATAAGTCATGCTAGCAATTAGTAAACTATCAAAATTACATTCAATTCACCAAATTGACCATTAAGTAAACCATAACTGGTAAAATGTAAAAATAAAATCCTATAGAGTCATATTCTTAATACATCAGAATGAAGTCTTTGATTTTATGTATCCTGAGTTGTAAATTTTTTTGATGTTGTATCAAAGTGAGCACGTGAACTCTACACACAAAAGATGACAATGGGAAAAAAATGGGCAAAATTTATGCCCTCTTTTATCTTCACTGAAGCCTATGGGATGCACAGGTCAGTGAAGTTCCCCAAAATTAAAAAGAGCTATTCCTATAGATCTGCTTGCAGTATTGGAGCCAGCTAGAACTGTTTCTGCATGCAGAGGCCTAGATTTGATCAACTGCCAAAAGCAACTCGCAGAAAGTAGTTGTAGCTAAATTAAAGTTGCATGCATTATTTCACCTGAGATCATATACATTACTGGAGGGAGGGCAAAATTACTTCCTTTCTCTTTAAGCTAGATTTCAAACAGCAAAACCAAGAAAAACCCCCAAAAATGCCCTCTCTACTTTATGTAGTTTCACTTGAATGAACTATCTGATACAGAAAGTGAAAATTATTTTACTTTCTTTTTTATGAAACAAGTCTGATTTAAAGTAAATCATCTTTAGGATGCAGAATTTTAGTCAAGTTAAAAGCAGAAGTTTAGTTAAGACAGAAAAAGCATTTCCTTGAATACTGGCAGAAAAGCTAGGAGTGTTTCAGCATCAGCACCATTACTGAAAAGAAAAGAAATGTACAGAAATTAAATAGTACAGTTGTCTCAAGAGCCTTTGCATTAATTTTTCTTGCCTTCTCTCACAAACTGTCAGGTCATCCTTTTCACTACCATTTCCAAGAACTCTTACAGAACAGAACTGCATGGGATGCGAGGAAGATTTTCTACCTTTGCTTTGGGTTATTAGTTCCTAACGGAAAACACTGAACAAGAATTTCATAGAGAAACACCTCACGTCCAAGATGACCTGTGAACAGAGCTCACTGTAGCATTTAGATCCAGGATCTAAGCCTTTTTTTCTCACCCAGTTCAGAGCAGAAATCGGAACATGCACATCTCAGATGCAAACTCAAACCAGCAGGAAATCTGTATACACCAGGGGAAAACAGAAGAGGAGGAAAAAAACCCATTCGCTCTCTATTGCAGACTCTCTCAACTAAGCGTATCATGCCAGCACCTCTAAAAGCAAAACTCATAAAAGCCATCCTTCCTCATTCAGATGTACATGCTCATAAGCACATTTCCAGCCTTTTGATCACAGGTCATCACAAAATGCATACCAACAAACTTCCCCTTCTGTTGTGCATAATAGCTTGCCATTCTTTAAACTTATCAAATGTTTTTCAGAAGTTGCCAGCCAGAAACAAAAACGAAGGAAAAAGCAGTGTGTTCTTTTAACCAGAAACAATCCTTGTTGTCCCTTGTTAGCCATGTACTTAAAAACAGTGAGCTGATTCCTTTGCTTACAGGCAGAGCACGGCATGCAGAAATACGTTCTGTGCATTTCGTTAGTGTCAAGTGTCTAGGAGCAAAATTTTCCACTAGGTTCAGACATTTTATCTGACTTTCAGGCATGCACATATAAAGACCCATTCATCAGTCCAAGTGTGCTGCTACAAAGGTCTGAGATTGTATCTTCAGCCATCACTGAAAACAGCAGACAAATGGTGCTGAAGTAATAGGACATAAAATCATAGAATCGTTTAGGTTGCGAAAGACCTTTGAGATCAACAAGTCCAGCTGTTAACTTAGCACTGACAAGTACTTACAACCGGACTAGAGCTAGGGTGACTGACAGCTGGAGGTCATCCAATTTGAATATGCAGACTATGCCACTCAGAGTCACTTATATAAAGCACTGGAAGCATTTCTCACAAACAGTTTTTCCAAACATACCTGTGGCCCAGGATGAAACAAACAAACCAACCAACCAAACGAATCACACTTGGCACTTGAGAAAGCATGGAGAAATGCTACTAAGAAGTTATTTAAACAGAAAGGGAGATTCTGTGTCATCCACACAAAATTTCAAAAATGGAAGATCCAAATAATTAAATGTTATGGAGATGTAAGGGGCACAACTTTCACAGAAATTGTTTCCAGCTTCTGGTGCCTTCTCTTCCAGAGAAGATACTGATGTTTTATGCCAAGAAAGAGACTTAGAGGTTTTTTTCTTCACTGAAAAAAAGTGATGGGTGAAATGAAGCACAGCGAGATGTTATTTCTAGTTCTAGCACTGAGAGTACCAGTGCAATCCCACTGTTCTTCACCCATGTTCTCAGAGAAAGCCTCTTGATCACAGCCATCTACAGCTTTAGTGCAGGGAGTTGAAAACAACCAAAGAAATCGAGTACATTTAAGGAACAAACAGGTTACAGAGAAGCTAGAGAAAATTTTTGAGCTGGTCTTTTAGTGTTAAGTAGCAATAACATTTCTCAGTCTCTGAATGACTGTGCTTCTCTGCACAACAAGCAGTACAATAAAGAACAGGCAGCCAGCATGTGTCAGAGCAGAGAAATGCCTCCAGAGCTCATTTTCACACACAGGAGATGAGAAAAAGCTTGGGTCACACACACTAGATCCAGGAATTTAAGTTGATGCTTGTTCATCAAACAATTTGAATAATGCTTCTTTTGACATGTAGATTGCTTCTTGAAAAAGTGCTGCCATATCTTTTTTTTTTATTCTTTTCACACCACCAGAAGTGGTGGAGCAATTTCATATCTGATTTTCTATTGAATCTTTTTCTTAGTTTAGCTGCAGCAGGCAAAAAGATAAAGCACTGAATTACCCAACTCCTCATTGCTTATAATTTTGTCATAAGGAAAAGCTTGTTTTCCAAGCTACCCCAGTCCATCCTCTCTTCTGAAGAAATAGTAGCTACTTTTGGGCTCTTTTCTTGGCATGAACAACAAATGTCCAGGCAAACAAGCATTTTTGCAACTATAAATACAGAAGGAAAATGGCATATGTCACTATAGGAAGATACTAAAAAATGCTGTTTGCTTGTATACAAGCAACATACATGACTTTTCAAATTTCTTTAGTAATAAAAATGGGTGCTCTGTTTTGTTTTCACATGAACATGTCTCCCGAAAGTTGTATCTTTAAAATCTGTCCATAAATCACCATCACGAGCTGAAGTACCTGCCCTTTGTCATTTCTAGGGAAGAACCTCTAGCTGAGAGAAACAAACAAAAAAATCTTGAAGAGAAAATGATTGTTGGAAAGTTGTTATCCTTCTAGCTGTTTCAGTAAGTTATCTGGAGAGACAAAGACCTATTTGCATTAAATATAACATGTTTTGTGCAAAAGACTTGAAAGAACCTTATGTTAGAAGTCTATACACATTGCACAATGTCCAACCTACAGAAATGGGAAAGGGAAAAAAAGGCCTTATAAATAATCAAGAAGTTAAAGGCCACATCATTGAAACACTGGATGGAAAATTGCTTGCTTAAGAATCTGACTAGTCTGTAAAGTTCAAAAGTATTTGTTCTTATAATATTTGAAACTATAAAATGAAAAGCTGTTGCTGAGGGCTTTTACAGGAAGCTTGAAGAGCTGCTGAAGTTTAAATGGCACAGCTTTAAACTCAATTAGATTCTTTGGAAAATTCTTAGTTTCATATGGTTATTTCACGCTAGCTAATCAAACTACCTGTTACCAGGCTTTAGCTACTTACTAGTCATATACTTATTTTTGTGCAGCTCAGGTAGTCTTGGCAGTTGTTGAAATCAGGCCAACTTCTCCTGCTTGAAAAATCTGAAATAATAAAACCAAACTCTACCAAGTATAAGCCTCAATGTCAAGCTGTGAGTTTATATTTCTGTGAAGTGAAAACAATTAGGAGCACTACTTGAACTGCCTAGGGCAATAGGGGAAGGAAAAAAACCACCCAAACTACAGCAAATAAGAAGGAAATCATAATAAACCCTATAAGGAACAGATTAAAATTATTTTAGATTGTTCCTTCTTCACCTACAGACCACGGTCCATCACCATCAGGAGGCTTTCTGTGCCAGACAACCGGTGTGGTTTCCCACACATGGCTGCAGGGACCTCCTTCAGTTCTGCCGCATTGCCCCCGCATGTGGCCATCCCCCTGCCATCCCCCTGCCCCAGCAGCCTGGCACACAGACCGTCCCTGCATATCAAAGCCGCGGGCAGGGCAAGAAACAGAACTTGCTATCCTCAGTGCCAGGCGTGCCTGCTGTTTGGCCAGCCAAGCAGAAGAGGTAGCCATGGAGCTCTCGGTGCATCATTTCTGGATGTAAATTGCAGGCTCTCTGCCCTGCTCAGGAGGTGAGTTTTCAAACAGGTGTAGGAACGTGGTATCCTCAGAAGTGCTGCCTTTGTGTAAAGATCGGTCACAAGTGGAGGGGTGGAGGGACTAACAGAGCAAATACATACATTTTGTTGCCATGAGGAAAAAGGCTTTAGAGAGGGAGAAGAAATTACCAAGTTTCTTACATTCTTCAGTGTTATAATACATTTTTGTCCACTCTCAGCTACCAGTTCATTATTTCAGCTCCAGTGCTACCTGCCATGTTATTCAAGTACCATACAGTAACTTTGTGCTAGGTAGTTTTCCCTCCTTTCTACTATTCCTATTTCCTAAGGAGACAGTGCAGTTCTTACAAGAGGCATTTAATTCACAGCCCTGCCATGGGCTCCCTGTGTGACCAGAGACAAGCCACTTAACCTTTCAATACTTTGGTTTCTCCTTCTCTAACAATGTGTTTCTTCACTTTCATTCATTCGGTCTGTTTAGACTGTGTTCTCTTTTAGGGTGGAGGTTATCTGCACTAAGTTTCAGTGCTGCAGTATTTGTCAGCCTAAAGATACCAGTTGCTTGTGTAAAATAGTTCAGAAATTTTATTTTCATGGATGGAGTTCATAACTATCTGAGTGTAAAACGTTCAAATGATTTTTTTAAAAAGCAAGTAAATTGCTCCACACTGCCTATGCTTACAGATACTCTGCTGTCAGCCTCTAACAGTGGCATTTAAGCAGCGCTGTACCTGGATTCCCAATTTCTGACAGCTGAGAATCTTGCCGCCAGAGAAGGGATTAGGGACTGCCTTGTCTCCAAATTCCCCAGCTTTCTTGCTGGGTGCATCATTAATGTGATTTTAATGTAGACTTGCCACTGTTATGTTCTTGCGTGATACAGTGGTGCTAATATGCAGAGTAGCCATAGGATACACAACATTCCTTGTTTCAGCCCAGAATCTGTGACAGTCTGGGAGCTTAAACTGTTAGACTGCTAACACTTTAATCCAGACAGCTACTTTTGTATTACAAAGAAAGAAAAAGAAAAAGTGCACGCATTGGCTGGCTGAGATTCCTGACTCTGTTAACATACACTTGGATTCAAGCACACACCTTCCAGCTTCAGCATGAGAATCTGTGACCTTTTTTTTTTAAGGATGAGCGGAATCGACACATTAGTCCATATTGAGACTTAGCATGGAAAATGGTAGAATTGCCCAATAACCTTGTGGCGAAGGAAAAACTTTTGTCTCTTATCCTATCGACCGTGCAGACATATCTACAGGCTTAAGATGTTATAGACAGTGTGGTTTTGTTCTCCCCTACATGAGACATGCATTCCTGTTCCTTCCTTTTCCTCCTTCCTCCCCCTAAATAGCATAGGACAACTGTACCTGGCCTTGAAAGCCATTTTACAGACTTCAGCACAGCTGATTCTTGGTAAATTTATAGCAAGATCTTGGGGAAGACAGGGGGGGAGAAAGTGAGAATGAGGGTCTGTGATGAAAAAATATGTCTTGTCCAACTACCAGTACTGTTGAATTATTAATGCACTTTCTAACAAAGGCTATAACATGAATGACAAGAGCATTAGCAATTAGATATGTCATCACAATGAAAAAATACTTTTTTGCCCTATTCTTAAGACAGCTGGGACTTCCTTACAGTTGAACTTCCAAAAAAGATCTCAGCCTGTACTGAGATCTTTTATTGATTAATTTTTTTTAGCTTCACACTCAGATTTATTCGGCATACAAATTTACTTGTACAATCTGAATTTCTAAACTAGTCCTGTGGTCCATAATCACCAGAACCACAGCAAAATTTGCTAGCAAAATAAAACAAGGGAAAAACAAACAGAAGGCAAATACATATTTCTAAGTATTTCATTGTAACCACAAATTAACAGAGGAAAACTGTCATGGCTAGAAGCAGCAGAGAAAAAGCTTTTCACTTAGTAAACTACTGTAGTTGGTAAAATGTAATTATTACAAAAGCAAACTTAACTAAGGGGATAACTGAGACTGTTAGAGTGAAAGGTCTCCTAACTTTTTTTTTATCTGACAGGCTGAGAATTCTCTGGAGAAAACAATTTTTAATAAAACCACAGATGCAGGAGGTTCTTTTCAGCCCTTGTTCTCCATTGTACTTTCATAATAAGCTTAAAAAGCAAATTAAACTTGTTTGCAGTAGTGACCACACGTAGAAGATGAACAAAAGCCTTGCTCTGTATTCATTGGCAAAATAATACAATATATAATACAGGAAATAAATAATTCTTGACTCACAGGCTGAAGTACTACTCTGGTTTAAAATTCTTTTTTCAGCCTTTGAAAACTGTGATAACTCTTTAAACTCACTTTTAAGAATGAAGTAAAACTTGCCAAGAGGAGTAATAAAAAACAACTTCATTCTATGACCAGTTTTCTAACCTCAAGCGTAGAACTAGGATACAACTAGATATAGGAGATAACAGAAGTACCACCTCTTTAAAAGCAACCATGCACATACAGTTTCTGCCTACATTTTCCCTCGAGAGTAATTTTCTCAGAAGTATATTTCATATTATAAATACATTTATTGCTACATTTTAAAGGGAAAATACAGGCTTCAGTTTCCACAGTTTTATTTAAATATGGCCATCATCACCTTTGCCATACTGCTTTCAAAACTATAATCAAGAGGTCCTAATTGGCTTTATTACTACTCAGTCACCAAAAAATTCCTTGCCAGGGTCCTCTTAGCTTTTGTTCCCTGCATGGGTACGAAGCTTTACTGAAAACAATCAGAGGGGACACTCACACAAATCTCAAGGATCAGAGCTATAGATTGCAAAAGGACAAAATTGAGGTTGACAAGAAATATTAGAGGCTTATTTGCTTTCAGCTTACAGAAAAAAAAAATCCAAATCCAACCCTTTAGGACTAGGAGAAGTTTTGGAATAACCAGAAGCAATCTGTACCTCCACTTGCTTACCACAGGAGTAATTCTGTAAATCCCTGCTATGTGAGTCAAAGTCCAGTCAACTTTTTGAAGGTCTGAAAGGTCTTTTGAGGTTCCATTGGAATTGTTTCATCAGTTTAGCCTGTTAATTTGGGAACAGGCAGTTTGATACTCTGAACATCCACATTCTTGTTTTTGCTTTCCCAGTCCCGGAGGACCAGAAGATCTTTGAACCAAGAAATCAGTGATGTTGCTTGTGTAGTTTATTTAAAGACCAACCTGCTCTTGGTAAGTGACCTTAGATCAGCAACAAATATTTCATTAATAAATCTGATAAACAAATAAATCGCTTCACATTTCTTACTTGATTCTATTGCTCTTTTTTAGGCAAAGCTCCCACTGAAGTTAAATAGAGTTTTGCTCTTATAAAGATGGTTGCTCTTAATTTAGCACCTGTTCCTTTGCTTGTGGATTTGTGGCTTATTTGTGGTATCTTAATCACCCTCTCTGATATTATTAAAGAGCCACCATTGTCTTAAGTTTCAGGGCCATAACATCCTATTGATTTTTAAGCAGACTCCCCATTGATTTCAGTAGCAAGCTCTACCTTTAAAGGAAAAAAAGAGAAAAAGAAAAAAGAAAACAAAAATCAATGGCATATTATGGACCTTAGAAAGTAAACAGGACAGGAAAAATCTTTTGAAGATGTTTCAAAACATGAAGAAATAGGACTACTGCATTGTCTGAACTTACTCATTGATTTCCAGGTACAAACAATGTATAAAGAACAAATATACAATGTTCATATCTGTCTGAGGGGAAGAAAATAAAACATACTAAAATGATCGTGCTAACCATGTACAATGCACAACTATAACAACAGCTTTTTGATAGTGAGATTTGCAAGGACAAAGTGACTGTAGTTTCCTCTAGATTAGTTTTCTCATAGTGCCACTTGAACAGAGGAAACACCTTTCTTCTAACCCATCATCACTGGAATTTTAAAGTATGGGAGGGTTTGGGTTGGTTTCTTTTCTTGTCTTTTTAAATGGAAATAAATCACTATTAGTGCACAACATTTAGGTTTGGAATAGATCTTCTCAAAATCAGAAAAAAATCCTGACAAATATAGAGAAAACCTTCAACTTGCTTTACTGTAAAATGTTTCCAAAGGAAAATAAAACAAGTACTTCACTGAAAAAATCTTGCTTGCTTTTCCAACAATTTCATCTCTTGTTGATCCTGTGAGGAAATTGTAATGAGGAGCTATAAGATTCCTAACATTGTAAAACTATTGGAGCCAAATGGATGATAGCTATGTATCCCACCCAGGAATAGTACACTCATATCTAACCAAGAATGAAGAACAAGGAGAGGCAGTGTGGGTTCACCTGCAGCGAGCTGTGCATGTCATATGAAATAGCAGTTAGACTCATTAGTAAGGCCCTGTTGACACTTTCTTCAGCCATGTGCTGCTATTTCCACTCTAAGAAAGACTCAAAGAGGGGGTGTGCTTGAGCACTACATAAGTCCTTCGTTGCACAGTCTACAGCCTGAATGAGCACAATTAATCCCTTGCATATAGACTGAGGTCAAGGCTGTCAAACTACAGCTGTATTCCTAAAGCTGAAAATTTAAGTTGCTATTGTCTGAAATGAAAAATCGAGGTCTCTTGGTGGGACTATAATAGACACACTCTCTGTATATTGACATAGGTAGGTCTGTAACATATGCTCAGCACTAGGTTACATGATACCTCCAACAGTGTCAAACAGTATTATTCTTTCCACTTCCCTTTATTTGTGCTTGGTTAGAACATATTTGATCTACATTCCTTAGGAAGATCAAGTTCACATTCAAATTACATCAAGAGGAGAGAGATGTATCTCTTTCTCTTCCTGTTATGGTAGTAGCAGTCAGAACTTGGAAGGAAAAGCTTCCTGTCCATGAAGAGTTTTCTAAGGACGTCGCATCTTTGCTCCCCTCACCTCCTCCCTGCAATCAACTGCAAAAATTTAAAACTGTGTAAATTGTACAAAGGAAATTTACAAATTAGAAATGTAAAGTTTTTATTCTTTTGTTTGGTTTACCAACAAGTCAACAAATATTTTTTATCCAAAAAGGTAGTGAAACAAGAAATTTATCTGGATGAATGAATTATCTAATTGCTCAAAATGAAAGCTTTGTGCAATCAACTCCACCCTATGAAAATACATGAGCACTGCTGTGAGTCCCTGTGGTGATTTCTTTTCATATCCCATTGGAGAAATCACTGCAATTAATGTTCCAATTTCTCTCCCTTCTAACCAGCTACTATGACTCTTCTAGCTGCCCAGCAAGGGCACCCCCAGACACACACACTTCCATGGGACAGCTTCCCTAAGAAAACATACAAGTCCCAAAATAGGAGAGAGAGAAAAATTACTTTTCCAACACAATGGTGACGAAGCTGCCTTTACAGACCTTTCTTCAAATTCTATGTGCTCTGACTATTCAAGGAGAAAAATAAAAATGATTGAGATGTTATTTTGTCTCAAAGTGAGGCTGAAAATGCAGTAACATGTCCAATAAAACTCTCAAGGGGTTTTTCAGCTTGCAATCCTAGCACACTTTCACGATCAATGAATAATCCATGGATTCCAAGGTC
This sequence comes from Mesitornis unicolor, assembly GCF_000695765.1. Taxonomy (NCBI): domain Eukaryota; kingdom Metazoa; phylum Chordata; class Aves; order Mesitornithiformes; family Mesitornithidae; genus Mesitornis; species Mesitornis unicolor. Next base: position 21,426 of record NW_010169956.1, read on the forward strand.
TGTACAAATTCATGCACATGCTACCTCACAACCGCTCAAAAAATAAAGAAAGAAGCTGACACAATCTATCATCTTACAGATGAGCTTTTCAATGAGCTTTTAATGACAGATATGCACAACAGATTATAATAGTTCTGAAAATGAAGGTGAGTCAGGTAAGCAGAGGGAATGCACACGTCTTAAGACTCTCATGTCAGTTTTGCATTTACCTGAGAGACTCAGATGGCTCCTACAGAGCAATTATGGCACTCCAAAAATATAGCACATTTCAGGGCAATGTTGCTCTAAGAAAAAAACCACATGCAAATATTCAGAACATACCTCACACCACAAGAACCCAATTTGGAATTCAAACAGAAGCCATATCCTGAATGCATTGCACCCAGAGACTGTGCTTTCCTGCAGCTCTGAAACCAGCAGAAAGCAAATTATAACATGAAAAAAAGAGGAAATTTTTTTATTTTTTTTTTGTTATTCGAAACAGAATTCCTCTGGAACTGTGGCTGTAAAGCGGCCCCTTGAATTTCTTTACATTTCAAATACATCTCCTTCCTTGAATAGTAGTGTTTAGTATTTAGTAAGAGGGAGAAAATGTGATTCCACTTTTTAAAATACTGCTGGTATAGGTGATGAATTTCAAAGCACTGTATTTGTATCTGCTGTTATCTCAAAGTGTGAATGTCACAGAATAATTCTGCTGTTATTTTTCAGCATTACTTCTTGAGTTAAAAGACCTGACTCCTATACATTCCAAGGTTGCTGATTTCCACTGCAATTCTTCTGCTTTCAAGCTTACATAATTTATACTACTTTGTCTGCCATCTTCATACCCAGCTGTCGTTTTCTTAAATATTAAAGTAATATAAGCAACTTTTAGGCATGCTTTATACTTAAAACAATATCATATAGCACACAAAGTCCTTGTGTTGTCAAAGGACTATAAGTCACAGACCAGCATTTTTTCTTATTTCAGTACTGTTTGGTTCTAAGCTAAAGTACCCTGGCATATATTCGATTGTATTTTTTGCATTTGAAAATCATAGAGAAGCATTATCAAATGTCTCTGTAATCATACAAGATGGTCTGACTGAAAGAAAGATCATATAAGCTATTGTCAGAAGCAAAGGACAGGTTAGTGAAACATGATAAAAAAAAAAACAAAAGAGGCAGCAAATGAATCAGAAGAATTACCCCATCATACAGTGTATGTCACTGAACTAAGGTTACACAGCAACAACAGAACAGCCTTCAAATAATCCACCTAGATAACATCATTGATTCTTCAGTTCAAAAAGGTGCCTCTCTTTAGGGACTGGATATAAATGCTGGTGTTCAGAGCATCAAAACTGTTTGCTTCAGAAAGGAGCACTCAGGTGAATGAAACAATTCTGAAGCCTTCTCAAAAGACCTTCTGGCCTGTTAAGAGGCTGGTTGGTATTTGCTGTGCAGCACAGGGATTTGCAAAGGAGACTCCCTTGGGGTTGAAACAATGGGAGCTTTTGACTCGTGCTAGCTGTGGCCACAGACTTGGCCACCTGGGTGCAGGGCAGAATAAGGAAGCTTTAAAGTGGAGGAGGTTACTTGACACCAAAGGCAAACAAGGCAAAGAAGAGATGCTTGCAACAAGAAAAAGGCTACATAAAACAAGGTCATACCTTCAAGGACATACTGGCAGCTCTCTCTGACACTTCTCACGGTTCTGGCCATTTTGAATGGAGTCTGGCTGAAGAGTGACAGATATTCGGTTTACACTCCTCTATCCTTTACAATATAGGATAGATTTTCCTAGAATGTACATAGAAACAAATAACAAGCAAAGCTTACTGTTTCTTGGGACTTACATGAGAATCCCTCGAACTCTTCTGAAAGACAGCGTAGTGCCACACAAGTGGATCTCCTAGGTAGATTTTTGTTGTTGTTTGTTGTCGGAAAGGGGGTAGTCCTTTTCAGTCATTTTGTTTGGAGTTCCAATAACTCAGAAGAGAAAGTCGCAGGCAGGTGCTGGTTTATACAACTGTCTATACTTTACTTTTGTTTCTGGTTATTTGTTATATTTTATGTCTACTTACCTGTTAGGAAAAAATACAATCAAATATTACAAACTTATTGAAGAATTGAGCCCTAACTAAACAAAACTTCTATAGTCAAAGTCTGAAAAAGAAGCACCTCAAAAATTTAAACATCAGTACATATCAATAACTTGTAAAAGGTGGAAAAATCTGACTTTCCACACAGAGACTCCTATAGTAAGAATCAAATTATTTTTAATAGCTCATTCCCCTTCCCTGGGTGTACAGTGTCTAACCATTGCCGTGAACATATACAGTAATGGAAAAGTAGATGGGTGGTATAAACAAGTTGTTCTTTAAGATATGAAGGGCATTTATTTTTATTCTGCACTGGTATTGAGACAGAAAAAGTATCTACTCATAGGCAAAAGAAAATTATTTTTTTATGACGAAAGGGAGAAGTGGCAGAAAAAAGTAACTGTTTTTCTTCAGAGGGAAAGTTCTCACCCAGGACACCCGTGTTCCCTGACACAAAAGAACACTGAGTATTAATTTTGAAATAGCTTTATTATGGCATAGCATCATTTTCAATAGGAATGAATTGCATTCTGAGTCTGCAAAGCTGCACATGAAATTAGCTTCTTCTTTTAAAAGACACGAAGAAAATTGCACATTTTCAAACATTAACTATGTCTTAAAAGAGAAGCTGCACAGAACTCTACCTTTGAGTAGAGTTGCTGTGGTAAGGCTAATTTCTCACAATTATACAGTATCATGCAAACCCCTGGGGATACCGATTCTATTATTTTTTATTGTTCCTGAGTTCAGTGAAATTCTTTAAAGACACCATTTTACCAATCAAGCTAACAACAATTCTGAAAGTGTTGTAGTAATCTGCATTCTTTATTAAGCATACATTTGCTGACTAAACAAATGACTCGTTTATTTCCATAAGATAACAGCTCTGAAGTTATATTTGTCTGCAAGCCTATTGCATGATTTGCTGCCACAAAGAAATTAAAGTTTTTGCAATGAACAAGATCCAACTGCAGAACCAAACCTTAATTTCACAGAACCCACCTGATCACACTCATAAAATGGTAAAATGGTTATATTCTTCTGTTCTTTATTAACAATGCTGAATATTTAAGTCTATTAAGATGCATTTCATTACCTCTGCCAAATGCAAATGACTTTCAACCTTTTCAGAGCAGTAAGATTTATCATACAGTTTAAAGAATGATTGTGCCATTTTTCTTATACAAACAGGATTTGTTTTCATAAGTACATTCCCAGCAATTTAGTAGCTGTAATTCAGCAGGCTTGATATACTCCTGTAAATATTTGCAAAGGAATTTGACTAACAGCCTTGGCATATCTACTTTGATTTACTGAGATATACTTACAGGAATGCTGCCATGAATTGTATTGCAGTTGACATTGTTAACTAGTGGAGTAATTACACAGTTAAAATATCATATAGTGTAGAAAGTAACTCAGTCTATAACTCCTGTTACAAATGAGGATGTTGTTTTATGACAGGACATGGGGTGAAAGTCGTGGGTAAAGGTAATTTTTATGAGCACATCTTCATCCCCACTCTTTGATCATTACACCTCACAGAAAATAGACTATAGAATTAATAAACTTAGTTTAAATATATTAATGCACCCTAGCAGATGTAGATGAGAGAGGAAATTAAAGTTCCAATCCAAGTTCAGAATGCATATAAGTTTTTGTAGGACTTCAGCCTGAGAGGCCTATTTCCCCATTTGAGTGGAAAATAGGCTGTGCTAGTAAGGCACCAAAACATCCCTCAAATCACAGCAAACAACAATAATACTAAAGTAAATTCTTCTATTCATCACCTTCTGTTCCTTGTACCCACCACCACCCTGATATGATGGCAAAGATGCTGCAGTCACCACTTCTTCCATTCATCACCCTCTGTTCCTTGTCCTCTCCTTCATTATGAGAGATTAAGAACGACTCTAGTAAGTACAGCTGGTATGAGAAGCACATATGCAGCAAGTCCACCCCACTACACTACTAATTACTACATAGAGATGAAGGCAAAATAGCTACTCAGGTCCAAGCACTGATTAAGATATTCCCCAGTCACTGGCAGGGCTGCAAGGTAGCAAACTAATCCACAGTAACACAATAAAGCATAAAAATAAATTATGACACTGATCTCATTGGTTGAGTATTTATTTTTTCCACTTACAGGTGCCGAAAATGATCTCAAGCTTTTAGTAATACTTCCCCAAAAAGGAAATCCTTTAGACATAAAAATATTGCCCAGAACTGGAGTGTTCAATTATGTAATTTTCTATACTACACATTTTTATTTTTGTCAGCTTCAAATCTGAACACAAATATAGATTCTGCAAACAGATTTTTAAAATTAATAAAGTCATGCTTGTATCAGAAAAGAATCCTTTTGACTTAAAAGTCTCTCTGATTTGATTTGAAACACTAATCTGAAGTCAGTAAATACCTGGAGGTATTTCTACTCTTCAACAGCCTACAGAAGCTGTTACTCCATTTGTTTTCCTGGCACCTTAAAAGAAATATGTTTTGCAAGCCTAGAGGACAGGCTGTGGAATGTCATCCCTATAACTCTGAAACTCTGCTCTAAGGTTCAAGCACAGGAATTATTTTAAACTAATTGGAAGAAGGAAAGATGCATTGGGTAATAAAATGAAGTTAGAACAATATATGAGCACCAGGAAGACCGTAATTACTCAGCATTGCTTAAAGAAAAATCTCTGCCTTCATTTTCAAATACCAACTTTCTAGAATTGTTGTGACAAAATTACCCTTGAAAATAAATCTGATTACTCACTTAAAATATATTTCCATATAAGGAAGGCTGTAGACTTGTAACTCATAAAATTTTGACACAAGAAAGTTAGATATATTAACAGTTAGTCAGAAATTATTTCCTTAAATTACTCTCCCAGCCTCAGACTAACTTCTCCAAGAGAAAGACCTTTAGCTAATCCTTTCCACAGTAATGAGGTCTCTGGGACAGAAGCCTATTGCTTTGTTTGGTACGCAAATGGCAGCATAGACCTGTCAGGTTTTCAGGAGAATCCAGGAGTACCAGAGCATCAAGCAGAAGCTTGGCTTTCCTACACCCGAACTAAGCATGAGACTATTCTTCATTCAGAGTCTTCATCCCCACTGCCAGATTTTTCACCCCTGGAAAGACTGGGAGTTACGTGGGCCCTGAGAAGCATTAAACTGGCAACAGAAGAATCTCACAGACCAGCTCCGGATCCCCCCTTGTGCTCTGCCTTTGGCTGCAGATAAAACCATCAGTTGGCAGAGAATATTGTGAATCCACAATAACTGACTGGAAACAAACAACTCCTTCTGACAGGGAAGATCTCATGTGCTGATATAATCTGGTTTCCAGGGAGGAGAAGTCATAGAATCATAGAATCATAGAATGTATTGGTTTGGAAGGGACCTTTAAAGATCATCTGGTCCAACCCCCCTGCAGTGAGCAGGGACAATGTTACAAGATCAGGTTGCTCAGAGCCCATCAAGCCTGACCTTGAATATCTCCAGGGATGGGGCCTCCACCACCTCTCTGTGCAACCTGTTCCAGTGATCTATCACCCTCATGTCGAAGAACTTCTTCCTAATAGCCAACCTAAATCTACTCTTCTCTAGTTTAAAACCATTACCCCTTGTCCTATTGCTACATGACCTTGTAAACAGTTCTTCCCTAGATTTCTCATAGGCACCTTTCAAGTATTGGAAGGTCGCTATAATATCTCCCAGGAGCCTTCTCTTCTCCAGGCTGAACAACCCCAACTCTCTCAGCCTATCTTTGTAGGAGAGGTGCTCCAGCCCTTTGATCATCTTTGTGACCCTCCTCTGCACATGCTCCAACATTTCAGTGTCCTTTTCGTGTTGAGGGCTCCAAAGCTGGATGCAGTATTCCAGGTGAAGTCTCACCAGAGCAGAGTAGAGGGGCAGAATCACCTCCCTTGATCCACTGGCCACACTTCTTTTGATGCAGCCCAGGTTGCGGTTGGCCTTCTGGGCTGCAGATGCACATTGGTGGCTCATGTCCAGCTTCTCATCTACTGGCACCCCCAAGTTCTTTTCCTCAGGGCTGCTTTCCAGTACATCATCTCCTAGCCTGTATCCCTAATGAGGATTGTAGTCACACAAGTCCCTGCTACTGGTGTGACTGAGTCATCAGTAACCAGTTACCCAGCCTCTGTGAAGATCAGTCACTAAGGCTTTCTGCAAACCCACAGTCACACCTGCCAATGTGATTTTAAGCAGAGACTTCAAGACGTGCTTCTGATAGATTCCAGCCAGAACTTAAACACAGTTTAACTTGTGCCAGTTCTGCAGTTCTGTAAACCCATATCATTCCTCAAACTTCTTAAATGAATTCTGATACACATATAGCCTTACTGCATTCTTTCACAAAACCAGCTAGGTTGCTTTTCAGAAGCACAGTGACTGCCAGGATAGAATCAATGTGTGGTACATAGTTATGTGTCTTAATATGTGACAGCTTTGGTTAGGAAAATTTTGATTTGTTAAAGAGGAAAAAAAAAGTGAACTCTGTTTTTTTGAGAGGTGGTGAACACTACAATGCTTTTTACTTGCATTTAAAATCTTTTAGCCCAAACAACTTCCCAATTTTATAGGATTAAAACCCACGTAACTCTCTCTTGTGAGGCATTCCTTTACTGGACCAGAATACAATAATTACCAGGTGCCTTATGCCCAGGTTGCAATTACAGAAATAGACATTTTGGCTAAATCTACTAAGGAAAATGCTTACACTAGAGAATTCCACACAAGAGCTTTAATTGCATGTCCAGTCAACTTCCTTCATGGTCTGGCTTTAACCTGAAAGTGAGATTCTTTTCTAGAGTAAATATGTAGCTTCCTCTCTTTTTTGTTAATGACAGATGCTTCATTTTCCATGCTTGCTATATAAAGTCTATTTTACCTAGCTGTAGGACAGGGCCTGGGGAGCAGGACCCTGAGTGCTGCTCAAGTCATGACCATAAAAGGGGTAAACAAGGACCAGAAAAACAGGTATTTCAACCCTGAGAAAAGCAAGTTCCAGGCACCCTGCTGAGAAAGGCCTCAGGGGCTGTGTCTGAAAGGCAAGAGGTGTTTGTTAGTGTAACAGTGCATCACTGACCAATCAAATGCAGCCGCGCACAAATGAACCAATCAGTTTAAAATACGCAGCCCATGTAAGCTATATAAGGAAGTCACTGCACACAATAAACCGACATTTTGCTTGCATCAAGCTGCGTCCCGTCTCTCAATCGCCACACCTAGCGGATTAAACAACAAACACACATTTTCACAATGTGTGTATATTACAAAAGCTTTGGCCAATCCATCCTTTTATTCTGTAGTATTCCAACACTAAATGAATTTGAGTGAAAGAATTTTGAACACTGCATTTCACTGAGAAGAAAAACCTTACATTCAATTTGAAAGTATACGCGGATACATATAATGGATTTTTTCCCTTATGTTGTTTGTGAGACTACTATTCTTTCTATTAAAACTGCTATTCTGGTTCTGCAACCCTACCTGCCTGTAATTTAAAGATGTGTACAGTACAGTACTATTTATAATAAAATGGTTTATGGGTATTAATAAATAAGCACTATTTCAGCTTGAACTCCGTATGCACTAGACATCACCAAAAAAAAAAGGAGGAAACTGAATGCAAATGACAAGTTCAACTTCACTTCACAAGGTTTCCTAAGTCGTGTAATTACATCAAAGAACACTGAGCTAGACCTACAGTAGCTGGTATTAATTCTGTCATAGAAACACTCAACTCAAGTGGGTTCTCTACTCTGCAATCCCTTCCTACGTGCATATTATTCAAGTTCAATAACTAATTTTGCTAGAATAGTACAGAAGCTTTCAAATACATAATGTCCTCACACTTTGCAGAGTAGACATCATGTTATTATTATTATTTAAATAAAAATCATGGCCATGATCAATGGGACAGTTTTATACTATGTTCTCAAGGCAGATTTAAGTGTTGACTCCAGATCAGCGTCATTCCCTGCAAATTTACTAACCTTTATAAAAGGAAAAGTTAAGCCCAAGTTCAGCAAAGATTTTCAATTTCTACCTCACATACAATCAGAACGCAAAAAGTGCATTAGTGAAACAATATTTTACATTATATGAGCTTCAAAATCTGAATGTGATATTTTAAATATACTGGTTAACCTTAGCTACAGCTTTTAAATTCTCAGCAATGGAACTGGCCAGTAGGTATCAGTGCATACTGCCAGATGGAAATTTTTACATTTCTGCATAAAAGCACTGGAAAGATGTGAAGTTTTCCATGCAAGCTGTTCCACATGCTGACTCCAGCATAGAGTTTTACTGAGGCAACTGTAAGACATTATGAAAATGAGGTGCTTGAATCTCTTGAAGGAGGCCAGAGTTATTTTGGAGACCTGCAATATACCAGGGGTATAAAGTTTCACTCTCAGAAAAATGGGTCATAAATCCTTCCTTTGTTGAGCATCATGAGGACATTTGGCTGGATTACGATCAGAGTATATGAGGTAAATGCTGACAAAAGCTCAAGAAACCAAAGTAAGATTTTGCAATTTGAAGACTTGCACAGGCATTTGTTAGTATATTAAACTATGTCTTTTTTTATAATCATCATAACACTCTTCCAAGGTCTCCAGAAATAAAAATACAAAATAATCTTATTTATGAATTATATATATACCATGATCTACCTTTGCCCACAATCAGCAATATCAAATTACCAAAATGCAAACAAGCAACATACAGTACTTCATGTCAGATAAATGGCTAAGAATCATCCTTAGATTAAAGCCTTAATTCTCCTGGCACACTAAACTCAGAAATAGAACTACCCAAACCCTATAACATTGGCTGCTATTCAAAAACATGCAAATCAGATACTGTCTTCTCAATCCAGTGAGTGTATTTTGCTACCCATTTAAACTGTTGCACAACTGGTACTGGTACTACAATGCTGAATTTGGACCGGCAAAACAAGGTTGTATCCCTTGAATTAAATATGTATATTTGATCTTGGAAAAACATATAAGAATGTAATAGGCACCTCAATTTTTCTGCAACGTGTGGTAGATCTCAATTTAACTTAATCTGTTTTGTCCTTGACTAGATTACAACCCCCTGCAGAATTAGTGTTAATGAGCTTTGGACTGTATTCAGAAACACTAGCCTTGGAAAAAAAAATAAATAAAAAAAAGGATGCTTCAAGTCATCCAAACACTTAATTACGAGGATATACTTGTCATGGTTTAGAGCTGGGGCCGGCCACTAAATCTTGGACAGATGCTTTCTTTTAACCCCTGTCCCCTCCCTAGAAGGGAAGAGAAAAGAGAATAAGGAAGAGAGACTTTACGGGTTGAAAAATAAAAATAGAAGGTTTAATAAAAAAATAATACTAATACTACAGGATAATGATGTAAATAGGAAAATTATTAAATATATACATATATGTACAAATATATGCAAAATCAATATAAAATCCCCCTCCCCCACCCGAATACATCACCAGAGGCTCTGCAGAGCTGGGCACTGGAAAAGTCCCAGACCAAACTCAGCAGCAGGTGGAAGCAGGATGCAGGACACACAAATCAGGATCAGAGGCAGACGAACCAGCAGGGTTCCGCTCAGGCCTCGGCCTCTGCAGGATCGAGACAGACGAGAGGGTCCGAGCTGGAAGGGCTCCAAGATGGAAGAGGGGTCAAGACCCTCATGATCCTTTGGCTTTTATACCAAGTATGACGTATGTGGGATGGAATACCTAGTTGGTCAGTTTTGGTTCTGCTTCCCCCCTCTGTAGGCGCAGAGACAGCACCCATGGTGAGACAACTGACCTTGAGCATATCTTCTAGGAGCACTGTCTGGGAAAAACAATGCCTTTAGTTTCAGCAAGTTCAGCCACTTAAAAGAGACTGAGCTGAAAAGTAAAATCAATAAATAGAAAATTAGTTTTATTTAGCTCAAACCAGGACAATAGTAAAGTACAGGATGTGAGAATATTCGACGGAACAGCAAAAGCTAATGAGCCTCTTCAGAATCAACAGGTTCAACACAACAGTGCCACATGTCAGTGCTCTTGCCAGTCAGAAGGCAGCTAGATTGACCAGGGACCAGAGGAGAGAGGGGAAAAGGGAAGGAGAAGGGAACAAAAGAGCTGTTTTATTTTGAGTACAGCATTCAAAAGATAGACACTGCTATCTTGTACCTGCCTTGAATATAGGAAATACACAGGTTTTAGTTTGCAGCTGCTAAATTTAACTCACTGCCATTCACTGTAATCAAGAATTAAAATGAGTTCCTGAAAATAATCATGCATACCTTCTCAAGGTTTTATGAGTTTGTTTGGGTTTGTTTGGGTTGGGTGGTTTGGTTGGTTTTTCAACATAGACTAAAGATCATCAATCCTGTTTGATGAGCTCATACGAAACAATAAATTGAACTCCTGTCTTTTCCAACTCACTTCTGTCCATTCCAATTGGATAGTTTAACCAAAAAACTCCGAAGGAAAGAAAGATCCAAAGGAGCCATGATCAAATTAATACGTCTTTTGTCTTCACATATTTTGTTTTAGGGTACCACACAAGCAAAAAACTTACAATAATCTCAAGTACTAAAGAAAATTAGGAAGAAAAATAGGATGACAATATAATGCAACAATCCATTGACATTTTAAATCTTCTTAATGCAGTGGTTTTGTACTTTTTTCTGATGCCATGTTCTGTTGTGTTTTCACCCACCCATTGGAGAGCTGCTGTCATAAGCCACATATTCTTCACAGGTGTGTGGTGTCTGGGGTCCACCAGGCCTGGCCATGCCAGACAAGAATGGCACAATGATGGGACTTCATCAGTTTCTGGAGCTCAGAGTTCCTTGCCTTCTCTTTCTGTCTTCAGATAGATAGTTGTGCTCTGACCATGTCAATGCTGCCACTACTGCCATGCTGTTGCAAGATCCTGAAAGGTAAAGTCATGAGTTCCCTCTGCCTCTGCTTTGTATTGCATGTATACCTGCCACTAAAGCTCTACCAGCTCTACTTCACCATCTAACCCTGGTCAATCAACCCCAGCAAATTCCTAATCAGCAAGTTCTCAGCAAACCAAGGAGACAAGTTGGAATTTCTTTTGTAATTTAAAAGCCACCAACCTAAAATTTAATTTAGGAATGTCATCAGCATGTTACCTGAAGATGCTTTAGAATAATTTAGCATTATTCATTGATCCTGATCCAGGCCCATTTCTGCTCTTTCTCCACTTCATAGTAACATTAAAAAAAGAAATTTTTCTCCCCAGTAAAGGATCACATTGTCAAAGGAATAGTGATTAAGCCCTGCCACCTTCTCTGAGGGGCAGGTTCAAGCCTATGACCATGATCTCAAGCAGCAAAACCCCCAGTATCTTCTAATGTCTCACTAGGTTCCTGGGTTGAAATTGCTTGTACTTTCCTCAGCTTGGCAATCTTCCCTCATCACTGCTTTCACTACAGCTCAGCCTCTTTTCACTCTTCAAAAGAACATGCAGCCTCCCAAATACCTGAGCTGCAGTTTTAGTAGCAGCTGCTTTTGAGGTGGGAGCCTCATGGAAGCTGAGGGACACGACTCTTCCCTTCACAAGCTGGTACAGCTAGGGGTTAGTGAATTCACTTTCCAGTTAAGCCGTTTGAGACCAATGGTGGAGCTAACAAGCTTGCCTGTCTCAGACTCCCACAGGAGAGGTAAAGACTACTTTTCTATCTATCTCTTACTCTAAAGAATGCTAGGCTAGGCTGCTTTTATAATGAAAATGCGCCCCCACACACACCTCAGGCTTTTAAAACTACCATTATAATACACGTAGGCAAGGATGGTTTAGGAAAGGGGTTTATGGGTACCTCCTCCTGTTATTGATGTCAAGAACAAATTCTCAACCAATGGAGAAGTGCTTGCTTTTCCTTTTTCATTAAAAATCGTGAAATAAAGAGACCAATCTACTTTATTCCTCTAGACATTCTTTAAAGTATGGCTGTCTAGCTTGTGGCAAAACAGAAGCTTAGCATATGGTGATTTTTCATCCCAAAGAAGACTCCTTCCCTGCTGTTTGAGGACTCTTTTTTCCTTCCCCTAAAAAACAACATTTGATAGCTGTCTAATTCCTGACTGAACTGCACACAGTTGCCTCACACCATACAGTGTGTGACCCAGATATGTAGCTTACTGCTTTGCAAAGCACATTCTACTGCACTGACAGATAAATCAGTTTCTTGTGGTTGCTTAAAAATAGCAGCTATAGCTGTTGGAGAAGTTCTCTGCAAGTGCAGCCGAAACATGAAATTGTGAGAGTAATCCACCATGTGCTCAACAAGCCAGAGGAGAGCCTGATGCACAAGCTATCATCAACCCCCACATGCAACCCCACTGGCATAGCAACAAAGTTGGAAAATCCTTGAGGTATGGCAAAGGCCATCAGCAGCACTAACATGATTAATTAAGGGGATCTGCTTGTTTTCCTCTCGCAGACGTGTGAAGCGCTGGTATCATTCAACTTCGGCACTGCTCTTAACTAGGTCATCTCTGTTGTAGACCCTAAGTAGACATATAAGTCTTCAATCCGTGCTAATGTTGTCAAAGCTAGCCTGATAATCTTGTCACTTTTCCTCAGGTGTCAGTATAATTGGGCTTGGTCAAGAGGCAACTCAGCTACTTGTGTCTATGCTGTAGCTTTCGGCCACAGGTGCTTGTTCCATTTTGCTCTTATGTCCTGTTCCATTACAGATGAGTCCCTGAAGTAGACCAAAATAGGGAAAAAATTCTTGCCCAAATGATAAATAAGCAAGGAGGAGAAGAACAGAGGCTCCTTTTATGTAACCTGTCTTAATACAACATTTCTTCTCAGACATTCACTCTAACATTTTGGAACAGGAAGCTCTAAAATATAAGCAACAGTATAAAAGAACAAGTGGTAGTAGAGGTGGCTTTAGAAAAGTAGTGGTGTAAGAGGATCTCAATTTCAATCCTTCACCTAGTCAATTACTGTCTCTGTGCTGTCTGTAAAATGAGTATTGCCTACTTCTGGAGTATGGTGGTTTTCTCCTTTGGCTGTTTTTTTTTTCAGAAGACTGGGGAAGTAATTAAAAAATGGAAGCTGGTGATAGTGACTGCCTCATGTTTGCTACATATCCTCCCTTCTGATGTGAAAATAGTATTTTTTGGTTTTACATTTTGCATACCATAAGGCACATAATGGATGTCTTTAAAGCCAAATATGTGCCTCAAGTAAAAAAAAACTGAGCTGTGCAAAACAACATCTTCAGAAAGGTGAATTCATCCACTACAGTAATTAGACGAGTGAGGTCTAGGAGAAGGTAAGCTGTATTCGGTTGTTTAATCACTCAGGATGAGGAGGGAGTATTGCACATATACACACTAAAGAAAAGAACTATACTGGTGGTCATTTATTCTCCTGAAAATATCATACTGGACTTAGACTAACTACTCATTCAATTTGATGGGTATGTTTTCTAAATTCCAGCATATTTTTCTTGAAGCGTGTCAGCTCTTGAATACTCACAGTAAGCTAGTCAAGGTGAGCTACAGACAGCAAGAAGAAAATAAGACTCCTTTGACAAGTTAAGTTTTGAGGCACATGCTGCAGACAGAAGGTCAAATTCTGATCAGAATAATCTATTCTGACCTTAAAAACCTTTAGAACAATGTTAAAATACTAGTATGCCTAGATTTTTCTCCACACTGCATACTGTCCAGAGTGAAAACTTTAAAATGGATCTCCAACCATTATAAGCAAGACTTTTTTCACTACTTGTGTCTTACTCATTTTTAAATAAAAACTTAATTAAAGAATTGAATACAATTAAGAATTAATAACCCTTTTAACTTCATGTAGCAGCAAAAAGTAACTGAAAAGATATTTATCTTTTCAGTTACACACAATAGATTACATGACAAATGATGAAAAAAAAGGGAAATTTTTTTTCTACTGCTTTTCATTGAAGACACCATTGGATTTTTTAATTGCTTTGTATCTTTACACACTACATGATGTTATCTCACTTTACTCTTACCAGGAAGATCAGTCACCAGAACTCATTTCCCCACGGGTACTAATTCTAGTGGCTTGTCCTCCAAATCAACAACAAACAAGCCAGCTCTAGTCTGGAAGCCACAGTGGTATGGAGTTCAATCCAAATTGAAATGCAATGTTTCTCATCCAGCTTATGGCAGGGTCAGCCCTGAATTCATGCACTTGTGAAGCTTCCAGATCCCAGCTGATCATCTCTGAGTGTGGGCTGAACGTGGACTGAATGGATGTATGATTGTCTCTTTCACAGGAATAGTAACTCACTGGAAATTATGCTCAAGTTATACAAAGGCTGCGTATTTGTAGCCTACTTGTGAGTCAGTTCTGCTTGCTAGGAAGTGGCATCTTAAGGTGGCTTCCCAAATACTCCTTTTGGCAGCTCTAGCCTTAAACCTTGCTCTGCCTTGCACTTCCCTATATCATTCATGCTCCAGTAGTACCATCCATGTTAGTAACTAGTAGGGCTTGTGGGAGCTGTGCAGTAAGACTCCAATTAAATTGATACTACCATTTGAACTCTTGTGCAAAGGTGGCCTTAGTGGTATCCAAGCAATAAAAGAGAAAGGAGGAAAAATAATTGCTGAAATTAGTTGCTGTTGAAAAAAAAAGGGAGAAGGTGGGTGGATAAAAGCGTGCTTGTTCCTGCTATACTGCAAATATACTGTTAGCAGCTAACTGAAACCCCTTTCAGAGCTGCCTCTGAACTCAATAAAAGCAGGTGCAGACCCTTTGAATGCAGGCTAATCGCTTCTATGATGAGGATGATCATTTCCAGTATCATTATCAGGACAATTAAAGAGAACACCGCTGTTACTTGTATCTTTCACTTCATTTGTGACAGCACCCACAGCACAGTTCTACTTAAGCTAGTTCATCAGTAGATGAATGCAGGATGGTTATCTGCTCTCAGCTCACAGATTTACCTTTAACTTGCCACTGTAACTACCTACCAGGCATCAAGCCAGCTGCAGGTTGTCTGTCTTTGAAAAACAAAACTAAACAAAAATTCGTTGGCTGTCTGTACTGTATGTACAAAGTCCAAGAGGATACTTTTATTAGAATTTTTCCTCTACTTTTGATGAATTGCCAGAACCTACATGCAGAATGCAGAACAGTTAATAAGCTGCAGTAATTTAAAGTTCCATAAGTATCTTATGCTCAACACTTAGAAATCTAAAAGATATTAATTAAAGAAAACCTCAGTGTTTTACTGATATCAAGAGTCCTTTCAATAAAATGGTCTGATACTGTTGACTTCCAAATAACATCTAGTTTTTAGGTAATACATGCTTCAATGATAAAATATAACTGTATTCCTCTAAAAGGCAATATTTATTTAACGAAGCCTCACAGTATCTTTTTGGAATCAGTAAGTAGTCACATTATCCTTAAGATGAAAAAACAAGGCACAGACCTTCTGTAACTCACTGACTTGCCCTTTATTAACGTATGGCATGGTTACACTAACCCACACCACTACCATGCTTTATCAATAATCATAAAAACTTCCTACTTTACTAACCATTTTCAACTTTGGAGCACTTCAGGAAATATAGAGAAGACAGCATTCAAAAAATCTTCAACACGAGGGTGAAGCAAGAGACTTAGTTTGGAACCATCAGACTTGATGCTCTCTAATGACTCAGAAAGTTGTCAAGAGTTTTAGAAAGGCAAGAAGCTCTTGCACTTAAATAGGAAGTACTGATATTTCTAATATTCAAAAAGGGGAAAAAATAAGAGAAAATTCTGTGCTGCTTGGCACTACAGTACATGGTTTATATAGTAACTCATTATAAGTAAGTAGAAAATCCACAAATCCTAAAACCTGAGACAAATTAGGTTAATTTTATCTCTGGGATTCAAATCTTGTAGAAAAACTAGTAGCTGTATCAGTCAGTTTGAAACAAATCTCCTCAAGAAGTGATCACATTTTTTATTTTTCTGTAGCTCTGGAAATGCATATTAACTGCACAACTCCACTATTACTGCAAAGCTTTAATCTCATTCTTATATTCTGTTTTTTTCTCCAACGCTAAACATGCCTCCAGCAAAGCAGGTCTCAACTTATTAGCACAAATTTTAATAATTTCTCCCTCCCTTTTTGCTCGCTTTTATTTTATTTTGTTATATTATCCTTTTTTAAGTGCTTTTTTTAAACTTTAAATTTAAGTTGATACAGTACATAAAAGCCAGCATTACATCAACTGGAGATAAATACGTTTAAGTTACAGATTTATTTCTTTACTAGCCATGTGTTTTTCCCCAGTCACACTCCAAGGTTTATTGTAATATATCTGGCTAAACAATCTTGGTTTATTTTTCAGTAAAAATATGGATTCTTGCTGACAGCAAAATTTTATTGCAGAGGTATTGGAAAGTAATATCTGTTCACTATAACAAGCTCCCCTGAATCCATGCAATCAACTAGAAACCTGTTATGGGCCATTTGTTTTGTCTTCCCCCTTCCTCCCCCCTCCTCTTAAACAAGTGTAATTGCAGTAGGAGCAAAAAGGCAACCTTGAAGGACAGATCTTGAATGGTCAGCCTTCAAAAGTGTTAAGCAGTATACATTGCCTGGTTGGATGCTATCAGTCAGTGCACCTCAATTCACTCTTAATATGAGTAGACTGCTTGTCTTGCATTTGAACTGCATTTTGACAGCCAGAGCTTCCTTTCAGGTCTCTGGAATAAAAATATTCCCTAGCACAATGCACCTGTTCCCATTAACAAAAATAACCCATATGAGCAAGGAATTCTTCTGTATCAAGATAACTCATCTTGAGCTCAGAAAACATGGGCTACACCTTTCAAATGGAGCCTGGATATAGCTCCCCTCAAGTAAGCACCAAGTCTCAGAGAAACACACTGGTCCAAATCTTACTTATCCACAGAAGGTTTTATGAGAGAGAGAGAGACTTATATTGCTTACTGAACGTATTGAAATGTAGGAATATTTAGCCATATAAAATTAGTTGGTCTCAACTTCCATCACAGTAAAAGTTGGTAAACAAAAGAAAGAGTTTAGCCAGGGATGGAGTAACAATTGAATATAACTGTGATGGTACCTAAAAAAGCAAAGACAGCATCAGGGATGTTTTATTTGTCAATTAATTTAATTTTAATTTGTCATAAGCAATTTTTTTGCCATAGCTGCTTAACTTGCCCCATTATTGACAAGATAAATTTTCTCCAAGATCCTCTGAGAAGACAATCTTTGCTCTTAATTACACCTTCTATTTGAGGTATGATTTTTGAATAAGAGATATTAGTAGAAAAAGTCACTCTAGAAAGTTAAACTCATAAAATTTTTCGCTTTATAATTCCTGATTTATATTAGCATAAAGAAGAGAGAGACTTTCATCATCAACAGAGCAAAGAATCAAACAAAGAAAATGTGAATATTTCCATTATCAAGGCTACAAATACGTTGCTTTGAATCACTCCAAGCTCTCCTTCCTGTGTTCTCCATTTTTAATTTACTCATATAATTTTTTTTATACTAACAGTTTTTCCATGTGAGATAGTCATAGCATCCATGTTTCTACTAAAATAGAAGATGCCTATGAACATGTGAATAATGGTCAGAGAGAAATCTAAGAAGGTTCAAATAATTTTTTTTAGACCTTAAATTATTCTCATTGGTAATATTTTAAGGGTCCAAAATAAAACTGCTTCTGTGTATTGCTATTCCTATTAGAACTCCTGTGTCTCATAGACAGGGCTGATAGGAGTTGAATTTTAATAATATTCCAATGGCTTGATTTTTTCCTGTGCTGTTCATTTTGTCACATTGAACCATTTTTATTTCTGTTGTATATTTTAAATGTATGAGATTACTATAATAGACAATAGCTGATTCACAGTCATAACAGACAGTTCATCAGCAAATTGACAAGTTACAGTCCTACCCACTCAAAGTGAGTGATGGCAGCACCAGCTATTGTGAAAGATCAAAATATATTTCTGAAGTGTGCCAAATGATCACAACATGAAGGAACCTCACTGAACATCACTGGGCGTTACCTACTGGCCATGTGCTATTCATAAACAGTGCTGAGTGATTCCTGTACGCTGTTCCTTCATGTACCAAAAATATTCATGTACTGCTCAAAATGTTAGCAAGTATGAAAGTCATTCTTCCCTTTTCACACTCCCCTAGAAATGACAACAGTTTAAGTGATGCCTGCACTCCAGTCAACAAGTCACTAGGCCATTGACAGAGGCCAGTGGGCTCAGTTCTTTGTAGCCCCCAGACACCAATCTGACCTCTATAGGCATGCTGAAACAGATCCATAATTCTATTTGGGCACTTGCTTCCTGATGATTATTATAAAATGGGATAACCCAACTGTTTTGTTCAGCTCGTAGGCTGTTCAGAAATCTTTACACGCTATCCAACATCAACCATAACTGATCTAATCATTGTCAAGACCTTCTGTCACCATCAAAATACAAATAAAATTACCACCCCTGATAGAACAAGCTGTAGAAGTTGGATCCAGTTGCCACAGCTGGAGTGTTTTTGACTCTCCATGTTTAGCAGCACTTCAGCTCACTGTAATGTAACTATTCAGTCCTCTTCTCTGCTTTGTCTCTCATCTTGGGCTTCTTGGTGGAATTCCTTGCCCGTGCTAAGAGACACAGAGATGCGAATGAAACATTTAATCTTTTACCCAGGAGAGGTTAAGGCACACATAACAGAGAACATTTCAGCAGTAGGTGGCTTCTCAGATATTTTGGTCAGACGTGATTTATTAAAATTAAAAAATGTCGAGTTATTCTGCAAATGGATGCAGTAGTGCCTGAAGATGTGTTATACAACAGTGATATAAGGCATGTATACATACTCATGCAACTTACATATTTGTCTGGCATAGAGATAACTTCCTTCAGAGCAGCAGAGCTGTGGCAAGTTGATGATGACATCTCAAGATTCAGAGAGGAAAACAGGAAGCTCTAAAGAATTAGTTAACATCTTTCATGTGGCTGTGTACTTTGCCTTAAAAATTATTGTAGCATAACAGATATGCATCCTTGTGTGTCTATGTACAGAATCTTTTTTTGCTTGGTTTCTGATATTGTTCTGAAAGGCTATAAAAGCAAATTTCAGGTGTCCTTCATATTCATATATCATCTTGAATGCATGCTCTGCACTGAGTCCCTTCAGAACCACAGGACTTTCCTTCTTGTGCATATTGTCACTATAGCACAGATAACTAACTATGAAGAGCATCCTATTTATCAAATATTATGCCAGTAGAGATGATGAATCCAGAGCAACACTGATCGATTTCTTGAAGCCTTCAGAAGCATCAACCATATGGAGTCCATGAACTGAATCCACAGAGGAAAGTGGAAATAACAATAAAACGTGAACAGAAATCCACTTTGAAGTTGAAGTTGACCTGAAGAATGTTATTTGTCAGCCACTTCAAGTTTAATTCCTATCTTTGTGTTCTCTTATGATAATATCCTCCAGATGAGAAGTTTCAGTGTCAAGCTTTGTTGCGACTATTTCAAATGCACTATATATGCACTGAATCATAATTATGTTGCAGTCAGACAAATGTTTAAGAACACATTTGAAATAAAAGTGAAAGCAAGATAAATTTTTGATCTAAGGAATAAGTAATATGACAGGAAGAAATGTCTCAGTTCATACTTGAAACTAAAATGAAATTCACCAGCTACTAAAATAAAAAACTGTATATTTTGAAAAGCCAAGTTATTTTATCATAAGACATGATAAAGGCAAAAGGGTTCATATATTATCCTGACTTAAGTTTCTCACTATTGTTCTTTATACCTGATAATACAGCTCATTTTCATGTTAAAGGTCTAAAAATCTAGAGAAACGTCACCCAACATCCTCATCCCCATTTGTGCAATTTTGCTTAAGGATTTCATAATGAACTTGTAATTTACATCGACCTGAAATAGCTAAAATGTCAAGGATCCAGTTTATTACATATTTTAGCCTGGCAGATCTGGAGGGTAAGTATACTATATAATGAGTATCAGAGCAATCAGATTAAATGTAGGATACTTGCTGTAAGATAGCCAACACAGGACATGATATTGGTCCTTTTCTCTTGTGCTGCTTTGCTCTGTAATCAAAGGAGGAAGAATGCAGGATTGCTGTTTTGTCAAATTCACGATGCTGGCCAATAAAGCAGTGCCATATATGGGGGATCCAACCCTAAGTCAGGATCTGTTTATCAATATGAATAGTCTATATGTTTTAATTGTAAATATCTGATTTAAAACTTATCACACAAGCCTAGAGTGGATCTAACATTCTACTATAGTATACCTTAACTAGTCACTCTAATGTGGAATGCATTTAAGGCACTGGAAGCATAGATCTTATTGATTGGTCTGGATCTACCCATAAAGAGTAAAGGAAATTTCAAAAGCATCCCTTCAAATACAGCTGGAAAATCAGACTGATAAATCTGTCCTGCATGAATGGTAGCTAGTACCAACAGGACAGGGAGCAATGAATTCTTTCAAACTGAATCCTAAATGTTGACTAAATATGGATTCCAAAGGGGACTGTAAAAAGTGGTAATTTATCTCTAAGTCGCTTAAGAGATGCTGAGTTTCAGATACCAAAATAAAATTGCCTGAGAGTTTCTTGCTGATACTGTATATATTCCACATTATGACAAAAAAAGCCTCACCCTTATCTACCAGATTTATTAAATCGAACATTGATCTACGCTCAGACATTTAAGAGCTTGCCATTCATCTTCAGTAAGTCTAGGAAAATGTTTCTATCTCTGTGTCTCTCAGCACAGGCAAAGAATTCCACCACTCCCAAACACCCATAATCTGCAAAATGGCTATGAATTAATTCAAGCCTTATGAAAAAAAAAATTGTATTTGTTTCTTAAGAGCAGAATGTCTGTACAGAATGCAACAGACCTGTGACAGCAATAGTATCTGTTTAGATAAAATGTCAAGCAAAAGGAGCACATAGTGCCTCTCCAGTACTAAAGGCAGTATCTGTATTTTCTAAAGGTCCAGGGTCTTCTGAGAAGTGGCTCTCCTATCCCTTCATCATCTAATAATTTCCAATACCAGTCTATTTAAAAGCCTCAAGGCTTGCAGTCTTAGTGGAGGCTGTGAAAGTGGAGCAGAAAAATATTCAAATACGTTTTAAAATATCAAGAAATGCTTCACAGGGAAAAAATGCACATGAAAAATAATTCTCAACTTTTCTGCTGTCAACATTCTTTTTCTAACTTTTGTCTTAAATAGAATAGCAATAATAGACTGACTCTAGAAGATTAAAAAGAGAAAAGAATGAAAGCTGGTATGACTTTAACGTCATAGCTGTTTGAAACATTCACTTTTCACGGATGGCAAGAAGTTGCTGTTAATAATTTTATGACATTACTAATACCTTACATTTAATTTGACCTAAATTACTAAATCAGTACTCTTTAAAAATCAGGGTTATGCCTTGATCTAGTACCATATGAGGTCACATGCCTAATTTCACTGCAGTGAGTCTTCCCCTCTTATTCAGTGAGGCTGTATATAAAGAGCGTTGCATCAGTACATTAGAGACACCCAAGCTCATTCCGAGCACAGTACACACCTGTGCAGAACTCTTGAATTTCAAAAGCATTGCAGCTGTGTTAAGAAGGTATCACACTTTGCTGAACTGATATACTCTTTCTGGTTCTAGAAACAGAATATTGACTACTGCTGCGGGGATGTGATACAGTTTCACAGAATCACAGAATCGCTCGGT
>NW_010169957.1:0-11467 GCF_000695765.1 Mesitornis unicolor
AGGGGCTGCCCAGGGCAGTGGTGGAGTCCTCGTCCCTGGAGAGGTTTAAAAGCCAGGAGATGAGGGACTGAGGGACATGGTTTAGTGGTTTAGACAGGTCATGGTTGAGCTTAATGATCCTTAAGGTCTTTTCCAACCAGAAGTTGCTGTGATTCTGACACCGCAAGCACGAGCCCATCTTTTCTTCACAGCCACTACGTGACAGGATAGAGTCATCCCTTCCTCATTAGTTCCCCTCTTTTAATGGGAATCTTTTGTGTTAAATTAAATGTGTTTGCAAAACAAGAATTCTTTCTGAAATGCACATTTATTCATTTGCTGGAGCGTGACCATTGCTGTCTGCTTAGTAAATAAAATTAGTTTTGATTATTTTTAAATTAGAAAACAAATCAGTCATTAGCCTAATGGAAAGCTTTTTCCAATCTCCTGGGTAAATGTGGCACACATTTCTAAAATGTTTTATTTTCTTAAATGGCAAATTAATAGAAGCTAAGTCCTGCTACCCTGCTGTAAGTCAAGAGAGGAATCAGAAAGAAATTCAGACACTTCTGTGTTTTTCCACGTTCTGGTGCCATTATTTTTGCAAGGGGTTAATCTTCAGTGCTTTATCAAGACCCATTGCCTTTGAAATCAGGGGAAAGAGGATCCTTGGCTTGATCAGCAGATAGATGGTGCTTTTCAACACCCTTTGTGTCTTTCTGATCATCACATGTGGTCACAGCATCAAATGGGCCATTGAAGAAAAGAAGAGTGATTAGCAAGGTGTAACCCTCCATCAGGGACTCCAAATTTGATTCCACACTGAAATCAGCACTGATTTGCTCCACTTCTGTTCAATCTTGGTGTAGGAGTAAGCTCCGGGGCTACCTTGGGTTTGCCAGGGGAGCAGTCCCCATGTCCTGAAAATACACAAATAGTTTTGGGATTTCATTCATGTGAGAATGAAAATTCACACGAGGTATTCATTCATATACTTTATCCTTTGATAGAGGAAAGTGAAGGCAATCTCTGCAGCATAAGCCTGAAGACCACGGCAGACGATTCGTGCGTGGTAACTCCACACAGTGCGTGCTCACCTGACTTTGAGTCAGAGGAAAAGAACCGAGAAATTTCGCTGTGGTACACGAAAAGATAATAATTTGCACTAAAACTCTTCCTCTGTGGTAAAAGATGATGCTTTTATTTAGCGCAATATTAACGTTTATAAAGCGTCTTGGCATGAAATGCTGTTGGCTTTTCTTTCCAGCATGTTATAAAACTGTAATGGAAAGGAAAACAAAGTGTCCTTAATGCACCAGATTACTGTTACACCGGTGTCTCCCGATACTGCACCACATTAACGTGACAGAGCCATAAAACGCTGGGTCTTCATTTATCACACTTCTTTAGCTCTCTCCCATGCCCAGAGAGGTTTGAAATGAATATTGCCTTTTTCCCCCGAAGAGAAAAGAAGAAGTTACCCAGAAACCGTTGATGTTTCAACTCTGCCAATTTTTACTCAAGTGTTGGTCTTATGAGCATTCTTCAGTTCTTCTGCCTTCTTACCTAACCGACTGAGGAGGTCTTTTTAATTTCATCACTTCTGGAGTTTACTTTTCCATCTGCTTTTCATTATATTGCTTAATCTCTAGGTGCATGACACATTGCAGAAAAGTGTTTTGATTTTAAAGTAACACTCACCCTGTGGGTCTGGTTCAGCTCAGTCTGAAGGGATGAAATCCCTGGAGGAACATTTGGGGTTTGCTGTTCACCCTCTGTCCTCACACAAATGCTGTCAGTCTGCAGGTGGTTTTGTCTGACCCCAGATCCCCCCGTCTCCATTTTTTGGGCAAACCAGTACCCATCTCACAACTTCTCTATACCATACGCTGGTCTCTGCTCCCCCAGTAAGCTTATTTTAAAATATAAAAGGCAAAGTATGAGACTTGATCCTTGTATACTTTAATTCTGTCAGTGGTGCTGCCAGTCCCAAGTGTATCAAAGGTTCCTGTCGAGCTGCTGGTTTCAAGGCTGCTTAGTGCGCTTGCTTCAGATTTATCAGGAATTATTCACCATCCCCAAATGAAATGGTTGCTCTTAAAGTTGAACACTGAGCTAACCAAGCAGCCCTTCCCTCAGGCAGCCATAGGAAAACCCTAGAGAGGATTTTGGGCAATGTCGCCCTTCCCCTCTGGTCACAATGCATTGCATCCAGAGCTGCAAAATTCCTACATCTCACCCTGACATTTCCGCTGTTCCCTGCTCACAACTGTGTCTAATTCCACAGAAAATACTAACACAATATCTACACTAATAACAAATACTACTTTTCCCTGTGCTGAAGAGCTCAGCTGCTCCAGAGAGCCAGGTCAGTGATGGGTGATGATGTAGATGTACTCATCATTGCACCTTGACTTGAATTCTGCATCCCTGCGCGTCTGCAGAGCAAGTTACCCACACCGTGTACATGGGCACCCTCCCTCCCTGACAGCATTAATTATTACTGCTGCTTGCAAAATGATCTGTGAACCAAAAATGGGCTTTTCTAATTCTGTCACTGGAGAAGAACTTCTGGCTAATCAACTGGAAGCAGATGGAGTTGGCGGAGATGATATAAAGGCCTGCACCAATTACTCCACATGTCTCAAGAACTGATAAGAGAGTTGATTTATGCCTGGGACAGCCCGATAATTCTGGAAATAATAGATATTGCATGACTTAATTAATCAATGTAAAGCTGGTTGTGCTGTGGTTTTGCATTAAAGGCCATGGTATAGCAAAGGTGTATGGTATGTCCAGCCCACTACTGCAAGAAGCCTACATGTACCTACAAATGGCCCAAAACAAGGACAAGGCTCTGGATACCTTCAGCAGTTCTCTCTTGGTGTATCTGGTGAGTTCTTGTGCTCTGGTGCTTGGAGAATGTGCGGAAATAGTTGAGCATGAACCTCCCTGAGCTACAGGTCCTGCTGGCTTTTTCCACTCTTCATACACAGACCACTGCAGCTCCATAGCCCATCACGGGATGTCCCCATAGTACCCCTTACCTCCCACCCCAGGCTGATTTTTTGGACATAGCACAGTTTTGCTGTTTGCATTTGCAGATGCGCAATGTTTTCCTGAACCAGCCTGGGAGAATGGGCAGGTTTTACTCTGTTTTCACCCTCCCAGGAGCATGGTTTTGTTCCTCCACTGTGGTTGTTGAAGGGAAAATAGATGTACAGGCTTGCTGGGTGCCACCATGGTGGGCCAGAACATCTATCACTGAACAGAAACACATGCTTCTCCCACCTAAAACAGATGGCAATTAGGAATATCTCAGGTGCAATCAAATATCCAAGAAGGAACTTGCCTGCTAGGGCTGATGGAAACAAGCTACCATGAACTAGCTGATAACAGTAACTTGGCTTTGAAACATATTCAGGCTCCTCTGCTGAACTTGCTGAGCATTTGCAAAGCTATAAGGGAGAGTTGACTGCAACTTGGACCTCATTTTGAAAGGCTACCAACCCCAAAATCTTCACTAATTTCAGCGTGGGTCCTCTGACTCCAATCACTCTTGTCCACCCTTTTCTGGGTTGCACTCCAGGGAGGAACCATCTCAGCACCATGCTCTGCTTAGTGTTATTTGAATAAAACAAATGTATAATTTGTTTTCTTCGTTTTCATGTACAAAGAGTCCTTACTTTACAGCACAAGTAGCTTGGATCAGACAGGAGGCAGGAATGGGGTCTGGGTGCTGCTCCTTGCTATTTTCCCTCCTGCTGTATGGTCCCACATTGGTCATTTGGTCTCTCTTTATCTCATCTCCTGAGCTCCCAAGCACCATGAGGCACAGTCACTTTCCTTTTGGTGTCCGAGGAGGACAGACTCACAGGTACTTGGCTCTACCACACTAATCTGCATCGTCTCTATAATGATTTAAGCATCAAAACCTTAGCTCAGCACCTTTTTTGGCGCAGTGCTTGGCAGTGGTTGGTGAAGCCATGAAATGGATAACCAGGAGAGGATTCAACTTGTTTTAATTTCTGAAAATACAGTTTATATTCACGTCCATACTTACATTCAGAACCAATAAATATACACGACAGCTTTCCAGGACTTCACGATCATCATCACTTACATAGTGATAAAGTGAATACATTACATTTTATAAGCAGTTCGGTTTAGAATGTGAAAGTATCATGAATACATTGAATCCTTCCAACAACGCTTTCCTAGTCTTGTGTTTATTCTTTCTCATTATGTTTGAAAGATTCCCAAATACTGTGACTCTTTTATATGGGTTAATGGCAATAAAACAACATATATGGACTACCCAGCACTTTATAACCATGGCTCATACACAATTTCAAGATCAGTGCTGTGGGCTTTTTTTGTATGGATCTTCCTCTTAAGGAATAGTGTTTTTCTTTTAAGAGATGCCCTTTTAGACTTCCAAAGATATTATCTGAGCTGTTTTCTGCTTTGAGCTGATCCCAGCAGTGCAAGGCAGCCATAAACTCAGCTTAACAAGGCAGTTAAATCAGGTTTAGTGTTGTTTTGCATCACTAGAGCAAAGCCAGCCGTGTGTGCCAGTAAATCGGTTCTCTGGAGTACAGAAGGTGGTAACACACGTCTGACTTAGCTAAAACACCACGAGAGCTTCACACAGCCCAGGATAGCCCATAACACCTTTAGCTGGGACAGGGAGGGGAGTAAAGAGAAGTCTATGTACATTTATTTGAGCCTGTGGGTCTCCAGATTTTTAGCTTTGCTGTGACTTCATCTCTCCTTTAAGTCCTCAAGTTCTCCAGGTCTCCAAGTGCTCTGCAGTACCAAACCATGCCCTTAGACCTTGCTAGTCTGCATATGTCCGTTGAATTCAATATTTCTCTGAGTCAACATTGATTCCTGCAAGCGGCTGCTGTTCTCTTGCCTGTGTTCGATGGGGTCACCGTCCTCTACACCGTTGCCCTTTCGGAGGCAAAGGACTTTCTGAAAACTCTGCTTGAAGTTGTCAGAAAGAAATCCATAAAGAATGGGATTGGCACAGCTGTTTGCATAGGACAGGACCACCACAAAGAAGTACACCCCTACCAACACAGGGTCTTCGGGCAGTATAAATATCAAATTGACAATGTTCATCGTGTAAAACGGGAGCCAGCAAAACACAAAGACCACCACAATGATCACCACCATCCTGGTCACCTTCCTCTCCGACCTCCGGCGTCTCGTAGACCCAACTCGGATCCCCGAAGACTTGACCTTAATCACGATCAGCAAGTAGCACAGACAGATCACCAACAAAGGACCAAAAAACCCCAGGACCGATGTGTAAATGATGAACGCTGCTGACCAGATGTTGACGGGCTCCGGCCAGTTCATGTTGCAGGTGTGAAAGTCTTCCTGCACATCCGAAAAGATGATGACTGGAAGCACCACCAAGAAGGAGAACGTCCAGACAGTCACGCTGATGAGCTTGGCCACCCTGGGCCGCCTCCACTTGGTTGATTTAATGGGATGAACGACTGCCAGGTAGCGGTCCATGCTCATCACAGTCAAACAGAAAATACTAGTGAATTGGTTAATGCCATCGACAGTCATCACCAGCCTGCACAAAAAGGAGCCGAAAGGCCAATAGGAGATGGCGTTTTGGGTGGCCAGGAAGGGCAGGCCTAGCATGAAGAGCACGTCAGCGACGGCGAGGTTCAAGATGTAGATGTTGGTGACGGTTTTCATCTTGGCATAGCGCAAAACCACGTAAATGACCAAGGTGTTGCCGCTGAGTCCGACTGCACAGACCAGGAGGTAACAGATGGGGATCAGGACTTTGTGGATGTATTTGAATGAGGGCTCCTCTGAGAGAGTCCCATTCTCCGTCACATTTGTCAGCAGCGACAAATTTGCATCACTGGAAACAGCTTCTGGGCTAAAAGTGTTGGGAAAATATAAAGGATCCATAACTTTTACTCCTCGGTTTTTCTTTTAAGGCTAAGAGAGATTAAACTTCATGGGCATCTTGATCCTAGAAAGAACAAAAAAAAAGGAAGAAAAATAAAGAAAAAAGTGAATTCAAAGTAGTCTAAATTTCACACATACTTTTCTATCTATACTCAGAATTTATGTTTGAATTATGCAGTTAGCCCATGTGACGAGATCAAAGCCCCAAGTGGATGGTGGTAGTTTCACAAGCTCCGTGCAGGAGACTCGGGGCTCTGTGTAACTGTGAAATGGGAGGCAGTAACACAGAAATTCAAGTGAAAGGAGAGAAGGTAACGGCCAAACACTTCACTGAAGCTTTCCTGCAGAGAAGGGGTCCAAATGCACTGGCATGTGGGAAGTTCGGGTCCAAAGCCTGCTGGTAACCAGTCCAATCCTTTACTGATGAGAAATGTTAATTCTGGCATGCCTCATGTGCCACTTGGCAAGCAAGCTTCACTGCTGGGCTGTCTCACACTCCTTGACCTGTCACACATGCGTTATCCTCCCTTGTGAAATCAAGGAGCATGGGGGTTAATACCCTTTACTGCCCAATTTGCACAAACCCACACCAATCCAGGACCCACCTTTCCTGGTTGTCTGTATAAAACTGATACAAGAAGAGGATTTTGACAGACTCTGCCCAAACAGCGCATACAAATCAGACTGGAAGCAGAGCCCTGGCAAGCTGTAAAGTCCAATTTGGTGCGATTCTGCCGTCACTGAGCGGAGGGTGCCTGGCGAGGCTCAGGGGCTGACTCAG
Organism: Mesitornis unicolor; assembly: GCF_000695765.1. Lineage (NCBI taxonomy): Eukaryota > Metazoa > Chordata > Aves > Mesitornithiformes > Mesitornithidae > Mesitornis > Mesitornis unicolor. The sequence goes on from NW_010169957.1 coordinate 6,704, forward strand.
CCCCATATCGCTCCCATCCAAGTTCTGGGAGCTCTCAGGATCCAGAACCAAAGAAGACCCTGGTTGGTGCATGAAGCTCCCCCGTGAGGTTTCTCAGGTCTCCCTGTTTACACAGAAAGTCTCAGTTTGAGACATTCAAATGTCATTTCCAGCCTGGCAGAACCCAGTGAGAGCTGTGTAGGTGGGGAAACAAAACCCTCCATAACAACTGATGAACCCTAGGGAAAAAAATCAATGAACTCCAAGCTGGAAAGGACCGTGTCAGAGAACACTTCTCCATCAGGTCAGGTCATGATGATGTGAAACTCTGCAGTGGAAAGGAACAAGCTGTTTCTTTTCCATTTCTCATGGCTCAGTGTTTCTGAATCCTTCTCCTCTCACCCTGAAGTGAGCTTTTTTATTGTCTAAGAAACACCTTTCTCTTGCAAGAAATCCAAACCGCACTGAGCAGCTTCAGGACACAGAATGGATTTGGTGCTAGAATGTATTTTACTGGTCAGTCTGAAAAGGGCTGAAAATTTCCAGTGCTTGATTCACATGAATATTTTTTCGCTCCTTGTCTGAACATGATCTAAGTGTGTGTTTATAAAGCTTTCTGCTATAAAAAGTTAAAGCATCCTGTTAAAAAAGAGTGAAGATACAAAAGATGTCTCCCAGTCCTGGCCAGCAGAGCGAGGTGAAGATGCTCAAGGAGAACGCGCTCAGCAATTTCTGTTCCCATCACCTAATGGCGAGGTTTCCATAATAATCCGAAAGGCATGAATCTGGACTTAGAAACACCCAGCCCACATCACACCCATGCTTTGCAAGCAAAATTCATGTAAGCACGCAAAAGGCTTCTTGTTTCCAAGAGGGATGCAAACACCTCCAGGGGCTGGTTACTGTGCTCGCTCTTCGGGTGAGAAAAGCTGCAGTGGGTGAGAGTCGAAGTCCCTCCAGCTCCCAGTAGTAATGATAAATATGCTGTTCTGACTTGGAAATGTGCAGATGGGATGTAGGTGTCTCACATGTAACGCCGCGGCTGGGAGGAGATGTACCAAAGAAATCAGAAATCCAGGGATGGCAATGCTGAGGGAGCTGCCAAAGCTCAGACAAATGATGGCTTGAGGATGGGGATGGGAAAGAGGCAGAGAGGATCTGTGAGGGGTTTGGCCTTTGGAAAACTGGGTTTTCCTGCAGCCCAGATGCTGCGTGGCCCACCTGGTTAGAAGGGAAGGATATAAAGGAAATGGGTGTTGGGATGGGGCAGTTGCTGTTTATAAACTCATATTCATTGGACTGCGTCTATAGGACTGAGAATGGGCAGAGATTGGGAAGGTGTTTCTCCCCAAGAGCAGCTCAGCAACATCCTGTCTGGGCCAAAAAGCAACATTTTTGTTCTGGGACTGCAAAAATAGGAAGATGGGAAGAAGAACCAGTGCTGGCACTCAGCAGGGGAAGGTCAGGAAACGCAGTCATATGCAGCTCATCCCACTGCTGTATGAAAACGAGAACATCTTTCTTCTGCAGTTACCTCCCTTTTCCCCACTGTTCGTACCCTTGAAATAGCTGGGTATGGAAATGACACAGTAAATTTTGCAAGCCTGTTGCTCCTTCCAGAGTTCAGTTCTTGGGAGAAGCACTGAGGAAGAGGAGATCCTTTACGTGGATAACACACTGCCCAAAATCCCTGCGTGCCAAGGGTTCTTCCAGCCGTCCATTGCTGGCAGTCCTGATGCACTCAGAAGATTTTGGGATGTGATGTGCTTGGAGTTGTCCAGATCCAAAAAACTGAGCCCGTATCTCCAGTGCCCCATTCAGTGCTGTATCCACTAAGCCATGGAAACCTCACTGCTTTGCCTTGTAGCCACTGGTATTTTGGGATTCGTTATGGCATGGCAACAACAAAAAAGAGCTGAATAGCTGCAGAAGCATCTTTTCTGGCTGTATTTGCTGAGCAGAGGTGATTTTCCCCTCTGTTTCCCCCTGCTGACACCTTGCCCCTCAGCAGCACAATTTTAGTCTGCATTTATATTGCCACTACAGCAGTTAATGACCATGAACCTCAACAAAGGATGACTAACTATAATTAAAGCATGCTGACTGATACCTCACACACTTGTTTGAGTATTATTAATTAATGGATTAATAAAAAAAACACCTCTAGGGGACTTTCTCTCCTCCAGGTTTTTTTCCCCTTTGGTGTCTGATCTCCAAGACATCCTACTGGTATAGTCCATAAATTATGCCCTTTCTGCTTAAAATGCATGAACCAGAAAGGGCGGAGGAGCTAAGAACACAGATCTGGAGTAATCACTGGTGTAATCCCAAGTTTTTCTTTTACAGAGTAGTACTTGGGGGAGGAAAAATAAATATGCATCCACTGCAGCTGAACATATCTGTGTCCCTGCTCAAGACAACCGAGAGAAGAAATAGCAGAGGTGCTATGGTACAGACTGCTCTGCGCAGAAAAAGGTGAAAACTCCTCTAATAAATGTCCCAAACAAAGGTGCTTTTGATGGGCACAGGAGCTGGTATCCACCTACCAGCACAGAGCAGCCCGTTAGTGACTGAAGCATCCTCACAACATAAGGAGGAACAAACCTTAAAGCTGTCCAGGCAGATCAAGGTTGAAATCCTTCCTGGCTGCGGTTACAATAGCGAAGCAAAAATAACTCTGTGAAGTGCTTTGCTTCAGTGTGTGGCTGCGATCAAGAGGGAATTACATGAAGAAACCTGATTTTATGAGCCAAGATTTGATCACGCTGCCTATTTACGACTGGAATTGTAACTCTCTCTTACGCAGCATCAAACTTAATTGCTGCGAAGAGAATTATGATACCAGACTGGCAGATTACTGCTTCCAGGTGCAGAATAACCAGCAGGAACAGACAAAAGGGTGATCCAGACAGGTACACGTTTAAAACAGATGGCCATGGTAGTAATGGGAAGAAGAGCACCTGGACAAGTATCCAAGAAGCATCTAATGGCACAGAACTTCATGGTTTTTCCCCCCCTGTCCCATGGGGTTGGCTGTGACATTAGTGGAGCAATTTGCTGTAAGGAAGAGGAGAAAAAGTCTCCTGGTCCTTTAGTAAATTTGCTGTTTTGGGGGTGAATGTTCATCGCCTGCTTTCAGATACAGCCCATGGGGCATCGTGCTTGTATTTGGGTGGATGGAGCAGGCAAAGCCAGGGGTTGCTGCTGGTGGGAGGGGAAGGGAGGTGGTGGTGGTGGTGGGAAAGTTGCTGTGATGCAGCAGAGAGGCTTCAAAATAGCACAGACCCCAGGCAGGGCTCTGTGTGAGAACAAGAGATGTACAGCATCGTGCCAAGACCTGCTTCAGCTTCTTACAGTTATAATAATGCTCCTGTACTAAACCAGGAGCTCCCTGAGAGCACAGAAATCTCATCATTGCATACACAGAAGTCTTGGTTTTCCCCACTCCCTACCCTATTCTGCCACCTGGGGTAAAAATGCAAAAGGCTTTAGCTCAGATAGGAACTTTCTCCTTGCTAGAACCTGCCTTCTGATATTTCCCAGGGTGTGTTTCTCACTCCAAAAAAAGCTGGAGTGATTGATTTTTCTCTACATAAGACATAACAAACCAACTTTCTGGCACTAAATCAGTTTTCTGTTTTGCCTAGCTGTACTGACAGCAACCACTAACCAACAGAAGCCAAAGTTGAATAAGCCTTGCCACTTTTAGCTCTATCAAAATCATTAGGAGCTATATTTTCAAGTTGGTAACACTTCATTCCCATCCTGCTCAGGGCAGCCCAGTCTTTCCTAGAGCAAAGATGTTTCCTGATGGCCAGGTCCTATTTTTTAGTTTACAAACAGCCCATAAAACACTTGTGCTTTTGCCAAATACTTCCTAAATACTTCTTTTTCCCCTCCAAACACATTTCAGGCTCTGTTATGCTCAGAAACGACCCACTTTGGCTGAGTGATCACCCACAGACCCCTCTGGCTTGGGTACCCATTCCCGGGGAGCCCCAGACTGGGGGGAGCTCAGTGACGGCTTCTCCAGCTGCAAGAAGTGGAGCAGCTCTGGTGGAGAAGCCCGGAGGGGACCCCCCAGGGTGCGCAGTCCCTGGTTCAGGTGCACCCCACAGCAACCGTGCAGGTCCCCTCTGGCCACCCAGCCCTGGTGTCAGGGTGCCCAGGAGCTGGGATCCCCACACCAGCTCTGACAGACTGATCCCAGCACCCTAAGCACAGGCTTCCTGGTGCAACCTGCATGTCTTCTCCCCCCAAAACTACCTAAAGTCTCTATTTTACCCCAAAGCAAACCTGCAAGTACAAAACACCCCAGCTGGGTTGTTCTTTCCTTGCTTTTTAGTGGGAAGGTCTAGGCATAGGGACCGGAGTCCAGCTCTGCGGATGCTGGGAGCTACAGGGAGCCAGCAGGGTGTCCGGCCACCCCATGCTACCCCCAGCCCAGCCCCATGGTGACTCCCAGGACTCCACTTTCACCTTGACCATCCCCTTCTTGCTGACCCCCCTGCACTTCTCTCCCGTGTTTTAGCAGAAAGGAGCATCGTGCGCTCAGCTCTGGCCCCTCCACGGCTTTTCGTGCTCCCCTGTCCCACCAGGCTGTGCAGCACCCAGGGTTCTGCCACCATTTTGGGTCACGATGGGGCTCAAAGCGGATCGGGCTGTTCCTGCGCATCCCTCCCGCAGGTGCTGTTCTCCTTCCCTTCCAGCGGCCGCTTCACAGCAACGCTAAGGATCGTCCTGCTCCAAACCCCGCACTCCCCGCCCGGCCAGCGGGTGCTCCCC
>NW_010169958.1:0-1927 GCF_000695765.1 Mesitornis unicolor
TGATCCTTGTGCTCCCTCCCAACCTGGTATTTTATAATTCAATGATTATCCTTCAAAGCCAAGGATAAACCTGGGACTGGACCCAGATTTGTGATGGGAACAGCAGGAACTCCCCCTCCTCACGCTGTGTCCTCCCCGTAGGAAATGGAAAAGGAAATCAAGAACGTTTTCCGAGGCGGGAACCAGGACGAGGTCCTCAGCGAAGCTTTTCGGTTGACGATCACTCGCAAAGACATCCAGACCCTCAACAACCTGAACTGGCTCAACGACGAGGTGAGGAGGCTGCTTTGGGCCGTTAAAGTGGGGTTTTTTGGTAATTTAAAGGAGGTTGAAGGCTGCCTTTTTGCTGAAATAAAGCCAAGTAATGGGTGTGGGTTGTGCTTTGTGCTGTGCAGAAACCCCTGAGCAGAGCAGAAATGATGATACTGAGAGGAGGGGGGGGTATCTGAAATACACAGAATCAGAGAACGTCAGGGATTGGAAGGGACCTCCAAAGCTCATCCAGTCCAGTCCCCCTGCCGGAGCAGGAACACCCAGATGAGGTTACACAGGAAGGCGTCCAGGCGGGTTTTGAATGTCTGCAGAGAAGGAGACTCCACAACCTCTCTGGGCAGCCTGGGCCAGGGCTCTGTCACCCTCACTGAGAAGAAGTTTCTTCTCCAATTTAAGTGGAACCTCCTGTGTTCCAGTTTGTGTCCGTTACCCCTTGTCCTATCATTGTTTGTCACCGAGAAGAGCCTGGCTCCATCCTCGTGACACTCACCCTTTAAATACTTATAAACAGAGGGCTGCATTCCTAAATCTGTCTGGATTTTGGGAGGTTTTAAGGCTGCTGAGCTGTTACAAATCACCCCTGGGGTCAGGCAAAACCAATTCCTTCCCTAATTTTGCCCTAATTTTTAGCACCTCGTGCTGAAGGCTCAACACTAACACGTCCTGAATGCTTTCTCTTCCCCAGATCATTAATTTCTACATGAATTTGCTGATGGAGCGGAGCAAAGAGAAGGGTTTGCCGGCGGTTCATGCGTTCAACACCTTCTTCTTCACCAAATTAAAAACGGCGGGGTACCAAGCCGTGAAAAGGTGGACTAAGAAAGTGGATATCTTCTCCGTGGATCTCCTCTTGGTGCCCATTCATCTGGGGGTGCACTGGTGCCTCGCAGTGAGTGCTTCCTTTATTCACGTTATTCACACAACCGCAGCGCGTTGTCCTGTCAACTCACCTGGGGCCTAAAACTGAGCGATGTAGATGTCAGCGTTAGGGGGAACGTCGATGTTTGTGGCTAAAATCAAAGCCTAGAGCGAGGAAAAAGAAAATAGCTTCAACTTCTGGGGGTGTTTTTGGGCTGTAAAGTAAAGCAGGCGCTGTGAAGGTCGTGTTAGGCCGATGTATTCTCCGGGGAAAGATCTCGTTTTGCTGTTCCCACAAACGCGCCTTTGGAGCCATCGTTTGGGAGAGATTTTGGGACAGATACGGCTCTGCTCTGACCCTGCGCCTCTTGTTTTGTCCCTTCCCTCAACCCGTGTGGTCATGGATCGTGCGTGGATTTTAAACCTGAGCTAAAACCTCCTCCAATTGTGCTCTCATGGGTGGGCAGTGGTATGGAAATGGGGCTTGGGGCCCCAAAAACCCACCCGGGGCACTCGTGTCTTGGTTGTCCACACGTCACAGGGAGCAAAGCCTGCGTAAACCCATCTGTGTGCGGCTGTGACAGTAGAGATAACGGCGCTCTCGTGTTTCACCCCATTTAGAGAGCCAAGGGCTTAAATAACAGCAGCAATGAGGGATTTTGGGGAGGGCAGAATCCATGGGCTGAGGCCAATGGTGTGAGGTTCAACAAGGCCAAGGGCTGGGTCCTGCCCTGGGGTCACAACAACCCCATGGACGCTGCAGTGACTGTGCCCTTGTGGCCACGAAGGCCAATGC
>NW_010169959.1:0-483 GCF_000695765.1 Mesitornis unicolor
CTTCCCAGGACTCCGCCCGGGGCGGGATCCCGGCCCAAGGAGACTTTGAGCCGCGGGTGCGCGAATAGAGGAGGGGCACGGAGCTGGGACCGCAGCTGAGCTGGGACAGGGCTCGGGCGGATCGAGGCACGCACGGCGACGGAGGAGCGATCGTGGGAGCCTGCCCAGCCCGGCACGGAGCCTCCTGGGTGCGCATCCCGGAGAGCCGCCGCCTTCTCTTGTGCCGGTGCGCAGGGCCGGTAGGAGCACCGTGCTCTGGGGTGCAGACGTTCATGTATCGCTCAAACTCTGCCGCTTGTGTGTCCTAGCACACAGTGAAATTTGGGGGTTTTTAACTTTCTTTTCTCAGCCTGCCAACGTTATAAAATCAGGTATTTCAATCCAGAGTCACGGTTGCTTAATTGGTGGTGACTAATTGTGAGCTCTTTACTTCCCAGACAGTTGAGTCACACGTTATTGGTGGTGGCAGCAGGACAGGAACGA
>NW_010169959.1:501-19065 GCF_000695765.1 Mesitornis unicolor
CGTAGAGGTCAACGAGGAAACCGTGCCTGAAGTGCCTCAGCCTGGTACCAACCTTTACCGGCTGCTCCTGACTCTTGTTCCTTTCTGCTTGGCCTCTATCAACTGTAAAAGTCATAACCACCTCCCTGTCCACTCACCCTGGTGGTGTGAAAACAAGTAATTAATAACAGGCTCAGCTAATAGTAGTGTTTACTGTTGGAAATCATCCACGGAAATTAATCGTTGCTTTTGAGCAGGGTCAGACTTAGTGCTCTGGAAAACAGGGCGGGATGTACACACCGAATGGCAAAGGGGAGAAATGAACCAAACGAGTGCTGCTTCCCAGCTGGGCAGCAAGGGACAGGGGCCACCACACAGGCAGTCACCCACCTTTTCCTCTGCCACCCTCAGACACGTGTAGGACCCGCATCCACAGAGCTTCCACAGGCAAGAGCAGCACAACCAGCCCACCCGGTTTCTTTGCTGATCAGGGACCTCCGTTACGTTGTCTTGCACATCCTCTGAATCTCAGAGCGATTACAATAATTATGCTTAAGATAAAACTTGTTTCACTTCAACATCACCATGTGCCAATGCTTATCAAGCAAACAGGGTGGCATCTTTCAGCCCCCAGTGTCCCAGTCACATCCGAGGCTGTTTTGTGACTTGTTTCCTTGGATTACACTCAGTGTAGCCACTGGAAAGCAGCTGCCAGCATCTCCTTTAGACTGGTTGGCCTGTGCACAAGGCTGGTGGGAAGCAGGGGCCAGGAAGGAAAGGCCAAGCCTCCAGATGGTGCCTCCGAGCTGAAGCTGCACCCACACATCTTTGCCTCAAAACAGACCCGACTGCAGCAGTGCCAGAGACCACATAATGACACCGTATGGTGCCTGCACAGAGGGGAGGAAAACAGGAAAAGTATATTTAGCAAACTATTTCCTGATACTGTTCCCTCCTGTGAGGGCTCAGTATTTAAAACAAACATTGTGGGCAAATAAACTCTGCCATTCAAAGCAGGCAAGATGTTTCACAGAAACACCTAAGTGGGAAGAGCCATCTGGAGGTCTCCAGCCCGGCCACCTCCTCCTCAGCACTTCCCCTCAGAGCAGGATGCTGTTGAATTTGGCGTATCACCACACATCTCAGTGGCCTCCTTCCTTTGACCACCCTCTTGGTAGAAATTTCTTTATATCGAGTTGCAATTTGCCATGTTCCAACATGTCCCTATTGCCTGTCCCATCCCTGTGCACCTCTGAAGAGTCCAGCTCCACCTCCTCCACCCCCTCATGATAGGCAGCAGCAAGACCTCTCCTTAACCTCTTCTAAAGCCCAGGCAACCCCCCCTTCTCCCAGCCTCCCCTGGATGCATCAGGGCCAGGCCAGTCAGACCAGTAATCCCTCCAGCAGCCAGAAACGCCCACCGTTCCCAGATGGCAAGGCAGGGGACTCTGCAGTTTCAGCACCAAGGACTGACTGAACCCGTGCTCTGCTCTACACCAACCCTGGAGAAACTGGCTGGAAATGCAGCATTTTTCAATCTACAGACAACTTAGCAGCTCATCACACAAATTTACCAGGGAAAGCTCAGCTCAGCTGCCCTACACGTGGAGCAGGAAGAAAGCACGGGAGAGCAGAGCAACCTCCTCTAGCAGCACTGCACAACAGTAATTTTGAGTTCCTGGGTTTGGATCTCCCATGCTGGCTTTGGGACTCCTGCTTGGGAAATTAGAGAGGAGAAGCCAAGCAGACACCAGAAATTGTCCCAGTCACACCAGGCTTTTTTACTATCTCACCACACCAATGCCTCACCAGCCAGCGACCCTCCAAAACGACTGATCACTCACCCATAGACCTGAGCTAAGGGAATGCACAGGCTGGGAAGAAGCCCAGAAGCACCCAGTCCAGAGCTGATGCTCGAGAACTGGCTCGTGGATGCATCACAGGTTTCCTGTGTGATCCTGGCCAGGACACTTCAGCCAGGTTTTCGTCTCCCTCGCTGTAAAGAGGAGGTGTCACGTCTATAACTGTCACAAGAGTTGACTCACTGATGTCTAAGGCACTTGGAGATCCTTGGATATGGAGAAAAAAACATGAAAAGAACACTTTGGAGGGAATAACAACCAGAGAGAAAAGCCAATACACACATGCTCGCAACTACTGACTCCACACAGCACATGAGGTCCATGGTGTTTATAACACATGTAGTACAGACAAGGTGATCTTTCTACTGATAGAGACAGAGAGGAGAAAGATACCAGAGTTAAGTCTATCAGGGTAGTTCTGAACAGTGTTCCCAAAGGATCTCAGGATGAACTTGCTTCCACTAGGAAGGATCAATTGTTTGCTCTCGGAAAGGCCACCCAAATACTGGGCAATACAGCTTTTAGGCCAGAAAAACCACAGATGGGACAGGCTGTGATTTGCAAAGCCACCTGATTGCAGCAGCTCTCTTTGTTGCAAGTTTGCACGCTCCTTCTTCTCACCCTGATTCAGGGATCTTAAGTCTTTCTTGCCCATGGCTGACCAGTGGTGCAGAAGGACAAGAAGTAACGGAGCTGTTCTCTTCAGTGCCTTGTAGCCGTTGGTGGCTTCCAAGCAGCCTCTGCCCAAGGATGAGAAGAACAAGTGGAGATGAAAGCCATTCTCTCCCACGTCCATCTACCTCCCCACAAGAGCTTTGGTCTTTTTCACCAGGATAAATTTCAGCACTGAGACTGACAGCCCCAGCAGCAGCCCTCAGCCACACAGTGGCTCTACACATCATCACTCCGTTGTCTGGATGTAAACGGGAACAGCCAGCATGGTGCAGGGGCCGTCCGAGGCCGTCTGCAGTTCTGCCAGGGCCAAATTGGATGCAATGCTGTTGGGCTGCCCAGGAACAAGGTCTGAGTCAGCAGCTCCCGATCCACCAACCACGATGGACAGGACTGCGTCTGACTCCTGGAACGGTTCTTTGTTAGAGCCACCTTCAGGGGGGCTCTCTGCAGCAGCACCGTCCTTCAGCTCCGCCAGACCCAGCTGGCTAGGGAGGGAAAGGCCCGCTTTGCGTCCCCGCGCCACCCGCTTCTTCTGGGGCTTCCTGAGCTGCAGGTCCTTGTCCTTGGGTGAGCCCAGCCGGCACTTGTGGTCCTTCATGTACTTGTGGCGGGTGAAGCCTTTGCTGCAGGTGGGGCAGCGGTATTTGTAGTTGCCGGTGTGCGAGCGTTGATGCTCGATCATGTGGGCTCGTCGGCTGAAGGACTTGTTACAGTACTGGCACTTGTGGATCTTCATCCCTGCATTGGAGGAGAGAGAGAGCTCAGTTAGAGACCCTGCGCCCTAACGCAGATCTTCAGGAAAACCTGCACCACGCCAAGGAGCGTGCGACAGCTTCATCCCCTCTTAAAAGGGATCCCTGGTAAAAGGGAGGAGACAGCACGCCAGGCAAATTTGCAGTCAGAAAAGGGTGAGTGGCTACGATTTGAATGTCAGTGTTTACGAAGGGCTAAAACAATAGTTCTTGCTTCCAAATAAGAGGATTAAAATATCACCAGACAAAAAAAGTCAGGCAACTGAAGAAAATGCAGAACAATCTTAAAGTCTGATTTTTTCGAATTGTATTTAGTAAGTAATAAAATTTTCACTTTTTTTTTTCCTCCCAAGTATGGGAATGCACTGTCAGCACAGCCCCATCTGATCACACTCTGCAGGGTCTGGACATGACAGACATGAGAAAATACTTTCAGTTTTACCCCGAGAGACAGAAGTCAAAACATTCCCTGGGGCACGGGAATACATTGTTTGTCTTTATTAGGAGTGAGAGCATCATTTTTGGAACACAGAGAGAAGGGAATCAAATCCCAAGAGATCTCATTTTGCATAAGAGATGTTACTGAGGCGTGGACAAAGCACTCCAGATATTCATTTGACAGCAAACACAATGAGAAACCCAGCTCTGCTTCTGCGCCTCGCCAGCAGACGCTGCCTGCAGATTTACATTGCTTTAGAAAACAGACCAAAGCTTAAGACACAGCTGTAAATGCAAGCTCAATTAAACAGGCCTGCAGCAACAGAGATTAAAAAAATAAATCTAATAAATTATATTGATAATTTAGGTCTAAATCTGGGAAATGCTGTACCACACAAATATCTTTCACAGGAAGCCACACAGTACCTGCGTTAGCTGAGCTGTGGAGGGACACCGCAGGGAAAGCACCTGTAACGAAAGTCTTGCACTTCTAGAAACAAGAGAGCAAACTGTGGAAGTGCTTCTGCTTATGCTTTGCTTCTGCTTTCTGCTTATGCTTAAAGCTTCTGCTTTATGCAGAAGCACTTCCACAGTTTGCTCTCTTGTTTCTCAGGCTTATTCCTCTTGTAACGTGCTCCTGCACCACCACAGCAAATCCCAGTCACCTTGTCCCCAACCACCAGCAGCATGGGCAGAGCTGCACTTACCCGAATGGGACAGTATGTGAGCCTTCAGCTTGTCCGGCCTGTTGAACTCTTTATTGCAGCCCGTGTGGCTTCTGCAACAACAACAAATGCTGGTGAGCAGCATGAACCCCATCCCAACCCCATTAAGACACACAGCCACGATGGAGACACACTACGTACGAGAAGGGACATTTATATTTCTTAAAAGGCTCGTGGATCAGCATGTGTCGCTTGAGTTTGTCTTTCCGATTGAAAGCTGCATCGCACACTGAGCACTTGAAGGGCTTTTCACCTGAACAAAGAAAGAGACCAAGAGTCAGGGAGAGTCCAACCACACGGGGCTGCTCGAGTCACATACAGGGCTCACTCTGGCAGCGGTGCCACTCTCTGCTTCTCTACAAACTTCCCCAAGCTTCCCTCCCCTGCCTGATGGGTAAATGGGTGGATACAACCCACCCTGTGCGCTGCTCCTGCTCTTCAGGGCCAGCTTCTGCAACCACAAGCAGTGGGGAAGCCACTTCTAACTGCTGCAGCGCTGGGCATGAGGCTGAACCAAACCCATACATTTCTTAAAACCCACGTTACTACAAATGACTCATACAGTCAGTTCTGTTCCTCTGCTTATCAGGAAAATAGCCAGGGCATTAGAGAGCACAGCAAGGACTGTGCTACAGAGATAAAGAGCTGGGGGAGCCCGTACCAGAGTGGATGTGGGCGTGCAGCTTGAGGTAGTGCTCCCGGCGAAAGAACTTCTTGCAGATCTGGCACTTGAACTTGCTGCCCCCGCCGTGGGTGGGGATGTGGCGGCGCAGGTACCTCTCGCAGGGGAATACCTGTTAACACACAAAAACAAGGCTAAGAGCCAGCAGCACACGAGGGACATCACGGAGCCTGCATGGGCATGGGAGGAGTGGCGTGTACAGAAAGCAGACAAAGCTCATGGTGATTGCTCTCTTGGAAAGGACACACTGAGGAAATCTTTAGTTGGCATAAGGAAAACACAGAGCTAAAAAAGTCTAAAAAACCCAACAAACAAACAAAAAAAACCCCAAAACCTTCTTATCCTTAAGAAACACAAGCTGAAACCTTGCTGTTGTATCACCATACAGCTCCACACATGGATGCCCAGTCTCCCACTGGAACCAGCAGTGGGATGGGCTGAGCAAAGACCCCCAGTGCCTCCTTTGAGGCTGTCCCTGCCCTCATTGCAGGATTTTCATTTCCTTCGCTATAAACAGAGGAGCAAGAGTCCAAGTTTTAGTCTGGATTTCAAAAAATAATTTATTCAAATTCAAATCCCACAAAATTCTGCCCCTCAAACCCCCTCAGGAAATACTGTGGGAGTATTTCTAGCCAAAACTTACATTGGCGTTGTTCCAGTCCCAGTCACATCACTCGGACAGATTTATCTTTGCCAAGGACTCAGAGCACTCATCCAAAAGAGGGGAACATGGGGGAACCCAGACACTTCTGTTGCGACAGGAGACAGCAACTGAGGTATGAGCTCCCCCAGGACCTCGGGCTTTTCATGCTCGGCTTTCCAGCCATAAGTAGCCAGGCATGGTGTGTCAAAGGCACTGCCATCACTCTAAGACTTGCCAAGATCAGCCTCGCTCCTCCTGATACAATCACTTTTAAGAAATAAGGACAGCAGCCCACAGTGTGCAGTCCTGTGCTGTCGTGGGAGTAAGGGAGCTCCCCTGACAAACTGTTTAGCAAACAGGACCCAGGAGAAAAGCCAACAGAGTGGGGAGGAACATGCTCTGCATGAGAGGCCACAGAGCTGGAGGCCAGGGTTGCATCACCTCTGCCTCTCTGAAAAGCACCTCGGGAGCCTGCCAGTCCATACTGAGGTAGGAAGGGAGAGGAAAGGGAGCCTAGGGGTCCTGTGCCTCTCAGAGCCATAGTGTCCAGGACCGGCTCAAGCAGCAGTCACCCACCCACCTTCTGGCAGTGAGGGCAGGGAAAGTTGTGCGTTGCTGTCTGCAGATGGTGCTCCAGGGCTTCCGGGGTGGAGTATTTATTGACACACTTCACGCATCTGAATGTGGAGAGAAAGGACACAGCCTGTGAACGAGCCCACGCTGCAGGCAGATCCCGGGCAGGGCTGCCCAGTTCCTTCACCAGCCAGCTCCCAGGTTGATTTTTGACAGGGTTGGTTTGGTACTGACAATACCACCACCCCCCAGGTGCTCTGAAACCTCAGCAACCCACGTGGCCAGATCACACTCACACTTAGCATCCTTCACAGAGGGGAAATGCTGGGAAACCGGCCAGAGAAGTTGTTAAATTGCTGGTGCTCTTCCAGACACCCATAGGAGCATCCAGGGACTCAAGCACATATCCCACAGACTGGGAAGGGGCTTCCCTGGCTCTCTTGCACAGTGTAGGTTCAGCTGTGCCCAACCCATTCTTGACTGATAATAAGAGGATCTGCAGTGATGGGATCTTCCCACATAACTGATCCCAACCTTTCCCCATCTCTCTGAAAGGTTCCTTGCATTTGAAGTGCTTCGCCTTGGCACTTAACTTGCCACCCGGGTGCCCAAAAGAACCATGACACCCTCTTCCCTCTGACGTCCCCACCACTCAGCCAAACACGCTCTTCACCCACTCACTCCTACAAGCCTTGTGAGCACCGATTGCTACTGTACTTGTACACGGCCACGTCCTTCTTGGGGCTGTGCTGGGGCAGCAGGCTGTGGGAGTACTGGTGGACGCCCAGCTCGTACAGGGAGGGGAAGTCCTTGCTGCAGAGGTGGCAACGATAACTCAGCTCCTCCTGGTGGCTCTTGATGTGCTCAAGGAAGGACTCCAGCTTCTGGAAGGTCTGTGCGCAGGTCTTCACCACACACTTGTACACCTGGATGAAGAAAGGAGAGCCACTGGAGTGGCACATCATGGAAAGAAATGGGAAATCTTCTGCCAGAGCATCCCACCATGCTCATTAGCACTCAGTCAGGGCACAGCAGTGAAACCCTGCCCTGTGCTGCAGCAGGACACAACGTGGTGGTAAAACAACCCCTTCCCCAGAGGAAGGGTCTTTGAAGAACAGCATCAAAATGTGGCTGACAGCTCCAGGTGAAGACAACAGCAGAACCTGCTGGGAGTTGAACATTCTGCAAACACAGATTATCAGGGCACTCCTCTCAGAAAGAACGGTGGGAGAAAGGGGTGTTGGTGTAAGCACCCAAAGCCATGTGAGTGGGTGAGACCACAACACCCCAGTAGTGACTGTCCCACGACCTGAGAGCTGCTGAAAACTTTGGACTTCATTTCTTTAGCCACCCAAACATGCTCAGCTGACTTCTCACTCAGCAGGGTGGAGGCAGCAGAGCTTACCAAGACCACTCGGACCACACAGCTGCAACTCAGACATGTAGAGAGCCAAGCTGCATGTGAAGCACTGGCACCTTTACAGAACACAAGGCTCAGGACAGACCCTGGGAGCTGGTGCATTGTATGAAGCCCGTCCCAATCTTGCCACCAACACAGGGCACCCTCTGTCCCTACCTGCTCGTTCTTGTGCTGTGTCATGTGTGATTTGAGCTGGAAATAGGTGTTGAATTTGCTGGGGCAGAACTGGCACTGGTAAGAGCTATCGATCAAGACAACTTGCTTGGCTTCCAGTTTGCCTGTGTCGCTGTCCTCCAAGGGGCTCATGTCTTGGGGCGGTTCTGCAGGGTTCCTCACGGGCTGAGTCAAACCTGGAGAAAGGGACACAGAAAGTCACAGCCTGCCATGAGACAGCTCCAAAAGCTGCTGTGCAAGTGCCACGCTGCTGAGACACACCAGGGCTGTCCCTGGGGCCAGACTCTTCCTTCCTTTCAAAGGCAGATTCTTTAGATCAGATGACTCTCACTCTCCAACAGGGTAGTTTTAAGTTTGCCTGCAGATTTATCAAGAGCTCTGACTACTCCATCTTCCTCTCCTTGACCCATTTTCCTTTCCCAGGCATCTAACTGTGCCCTGTGGAGCAGTCAGCAGGGCAAGCCCCCGCCAGGGAACCAGAGCCAGATTTACTCCCATCACTGGCAGGAGACGAGAGGTAAGATCCAAGCAGCAGCACACAGTGCTTGATATCTGCATGGAGCAACTCCAGTGGGGCCTTGTCCTAGACATGACATTGTCAGAGTGTTCCCTCCCCTCCTACCAGAACTGAAGCCACCAGCTGAAAGAGTATCCAGACCCTGGATGTGCTGCTAAACCCCACAGGAGGAATGCAAACAGCACACGCAGCTCCTGTGTCCCTGTGTGGAGGTGCAGGGACTTGCAGACTCCTCGCACCACTGCCCTGCCCTAGTACACACCATCCCCAGGCAGCAAACCTGTGTTCTCCTCGTCCTCTGGCTGGTTGGGATTCAAGGCCATGACCTGCACCGTGATGGAGTTGCGGGAGATTGTGCACCCCAGTCCCGGAGGCCACACTTTATGGGTCTGCATGTGCTTCTTCACATTGGACTTCTGGGCAAAGGCTCGGCCACACACGATGCACTGGAAGGGCTTCTCACCTGTGTGACTGAAGGCAGAAGGCACCATATCAGCAGCCAGCAGAGAGAGTAGGCAGCCCTTAGGGTTTTTGCATGGACCTTGGGGACACCATCACTTTCTCAGGGTTACGACCTTTTCCTCCTCTATCACCTTTCCCTCTCCTGCACACTTCTCTTCTAGCTTGCAGTCCCCTAATCTCTCAATTTGCTCTCCCCTATCCCAGCAGAAAGGTCTTTCTACCCTACCCTTCTGCTGCCAGAATAAAAGCAGACTCCAACACATGGACTACATCATGTGAAGAGTCCCGGCCAGGAAGAGGAGCAAAACCACCACTTGTTTCTTCTCACCTGCCCTGAGCCCAGCAGACTCCACTGGGGGAAACGCTGAAGATTTCAACTGCCTCCTGCCAGAGAAAAACTCTCTGATAAGAGCTCCCTACAGAGACACTGAACTTGGCTTATGGCTTGCTAACACCAGCAAACACAAAGGCTGCAGCTTGCTGGGGAAGAGAGTAGAGGAAAGGGCAAAAGCAAGCAGTGGAGATGATGCTGATCCAGTGATCAGGTGATTACAGGTTTGGCTTTCAAGGTCTCATCAGCAAGGAAAACAACTCTTAAGTCCCAGCCCATAATCAACAAGATTACATCCATAATGCAGCCTTCACCTCAGCCATGGGGGAGAAGGAGTCCTGGAGGAAGGGGGATGAAGGATCACCTCCAGCACTGCACAGATTCTGGGACATGCCAAGTGCAAGGTCTACTGGACTGTCCAGACGCCCTCAGAGGGGCTGTGCCCCCCTCCACCTCAGCCCCTCGGCTGTGTCCAGGCTGGCAGCACCGTTACCTCCTGATGTGCTGCTGGAGGTCGAAGTTCTTGGTAAAAGCCTTGTCGCAGTAAGTGCATTTCAGCTTGGGAGACTTGGGTTTGCCTGAAAGAACAAGAGTGCACACAGGAATGAGATCAAGTGGCACAGCCCCATTCCCCCTGCACCACAGAGCTCTCACCCCAAGACACATCTATTCAGGATGAAGAATAAAGGACTTACGAAAGGCTGAGATTTGCCTGGCCAGACTGGGGAGAGGTTATGGGCACAAACATATTTAACATAGCCTGAGCTAACTCTAGAAGTACTGAGGAGAGTAGTAGTGGAGGAGGCAGGGCATCCCCTTCAGGCATTAACCACTCCAGGGACCCTTCCAGCTGCACTACAAAGCATCTACTTTGAAGTCATGTTGGGCTTTGGGAAAAAACCGTGGATTAGTGAGAGGAAGGGCCCCAGCTCTGTCTCTCTCCTGTGAACTCACCAAGAGCAGCTATCAGCCAGAGCACATGCACATTTCTCCCACTCAGATCAGTCAGTCACATCTTCCAGGCATCTGGAATATTGTGTCCAGTTCTGGGCCCCTCAGTTCAAGAAGGACAGGGAACTGCTGGAGAGAGTCCAGCGTAGGGCTACAAAGATGATCAAGGGAGTGGAGCATCTCCCTTCTGAGGAGCGGCTGAGGGAGCTGGGGCTCTTTAGTTTGCAGAAGAGGAGACCGAGGGGAGACCTCATTCATGTTTATAAATATTTAAAGGGTGAGTGTCACGAGGATGGAGCCAGGCTCTTCTCAGTGACAAAAAATGATAGGACAAGAGGTAATGGACACAAACTGGAACACAGGAGGTTCCACTTCAATTGGAGAAGAAACTTCTTCTCAGTGAGGGTGCCAGAGCACTGGCCCAGGCTGCCCAGAGAGGTTGTAGAGTCTCCTTCTCTGGAGACATTCAAAACCCGCCTGGACGCCTTCCTGTGTAACCTCATCTGGGTGTTCCTGCTCCGGCAGGGGGATTGGACTGGATGAGCTTTGGAGGTCCCTTCCAATCCCTAACGGTCTGGGATTCTGTGATTCTGTGATCTTCCATCTACTATGATGGGGTATAAACCAATGGAAAACAGCAGAACCATGGGCTGTTTGGGGAAATTCTGGACCGAGAGCTGCAGCCTGCATGACCAGTCACACCTCTGCAAATAACATTAAAGCCTAGCATCTGTACATTTGTAACTCCACAGGCCAAACCTTCCCGGGGAAGAGGGCCACGTGGTTCTCCCACCTCACATCTGGGACCTCCCCTGTCTCTCAACCAGGTGTGCTTGCATCGCACCAGCAATGGGCAGGCTACGCCAGCAGAGGATTTGACACATCTCCACGCAGTAATGGGGCACACCCCTGTCCTGCCTCACCTGAGACAGGCATGTTTTCTTCACAGGAATTGAAACACACGGCAGGGATGGGTCTGCTGAGCCCCTGGGAAGGGAGTCCACATCTAGCCCACAAGCCATGTGGCTACGCAGCCTTCCTTGGGTTAAAGCAGACCAAGCTCTAACAATTCACTTTGCAGTATCTCCTCATTTCAGGTGTGATCCAATAAGCATGTGGCTGCTCAGATCTAGCACAAGCTTGCCCACACAGTAGTGCAGTGAAAGTCCTTCCTAAGCTCAGAGATGACAGGTTAGTGCAGGGCAAATGCTCTAAGGACACCTACCTTCTTGCAGCCCGCTCTCGTTTTTGCAGCGTCGACTTTTGGCAACTGAAGCAGGATCAAAACCAACCACACCGCCTGCTCCTGCACTGGTCAAAGGCGTGGGAGCGCTGGTGCTCTTGGACTTGAAGCCCTGCTTCCCAGGGCTGTACACAGGAGGAGAGGGGTACACAGGGCTTTCCACACACTGGCTTGGTACCTGCAAGAGTGCAATTTATCAGAGGAAACAGATTGGCTACATAATTATACCGTGTCCTACCCTACATCTCCAGCAACACTTGCCACATCAGGCTACTGGTCTGGCTGAGTTTTCTGCCTCCTGCCAAACTGGATGAAATTTCTGGTTCACCAGTCCAACAAGGTGTCTCTAACTAAAACTAACACCCTGCACAGCATCAAACTCTCTGTTGAACATCACAAAGTAGCCAGGAGTTATTCCAGCAGGAACAGGACAGCAAAGAAACACTCTGAAGGAGCCACCGAATGGCTCATCTATGTCTTATGCATAGAAGAGGTTCTCATTCCTCTGGAGCAGGTTACCAGAATGATCACTGCTGACTCTGCAGGTTCACATCACCCCTGAAGGTAGAGATATTTCCAGGTCCTGCTGCCTGCCCTGGCAGGACTGCAGAAGGGAAGGAAAGCACAAGAAAACTTCAGGTGGCAAAGCACAGTTGTTTACGTCAGCACCAATATTAGAAAAGGATGCTTAGAGAAAAGGACAGCAGCATCAGTCTGGGGTGATATGGTTTGAGGACATTTCTGTTGTCCATCCTGATAAATTAACACAGGTGCCAGGTCCAAAGATAAGGCTGAAAACATCCTTGCCAACATCCTTCTGTTCAGTACGTTCTCCCAGAGGAAATAATCACTGTCAAATAACCTATCACATCTTCCCAGACTCTAATTCTGCATTTCCCAGACTCTAATTCTGCATTTCCAAGCCAGATGACTCCTGAGCTTGTTGGAAGAGGCCCAGGAGGACAGAGCCTCTGCTGACAGCCCCTGGCCTTACCTCCATGGGTGGATAGGGCTGCATCCCCAGCGTCTGGATCTCCACCGTGCTGTTTGCTGCCATAGGAGCAGGCGCGCTGTACACTTCAACCACGCCGCTGCCGCCGGCGTTGGGCTGCCCTGGAGGCCCCATGCTCTGGGGGGGAGGTGGTGGAGGCTGAGGAGGGGGTGGCGGTGGAGGAGGTGGAGGCGGGGGTGGCTGGGAGAGGTAGCCAGCCCCAGCATGCATACTCAAGCTGCTCTAAAACCAGAACAAGGAGAGACAGACAGACAAGATGTTGAAAATGCAGCAGCAAGGAGTTGGAGGGGCTGCTCCCTCACACACGTTCCCAACCTCGATTCAAAACAGCATCTGCAGGAACAGTGATGATGTCTTAACACAACGCAGCATTGTCCAACTGCCAGGCTGGACCAGACCATGCCAGGGTTGGCATGACCTGCTGGTAGACACTCTCTTCTTCAAAGCCCAAGCACTCAAACCCCACTGCTTTTTTTTTTTTTTGCTTTGTTTTTTAAAGCTTTTAATCCTTCTGGTTACAAAGAACATTTTCAGAGCATGGAGAGTGTATACAGCCTGGTCAACCCCAGGGAGAGCCCAAAACAACCATCTCAGGAGGAGAGGGATCCACAAAGCAAACCGACAAGGGCTCCGGAAGCCAACGATTACACAGGGGCTCAACAAAAAGCTGGAGACCACGTTACAAAGATTTGGGCATCAAGCAACAAGATGGAGAGAGCAGACCTTGGAGATCTCCTTTCATTTATCCATCACTCCTTCCTGAGCCTGGCTGTCGCGTTGGGAAGGTACCCAGGATTCAGCATGGAAGCAGATCTCTAAAGTCTAATTGACCCCGACAGGGCTCCCCTGCTGTGCAAACACAGCCCCAGGCAGGACTCCTCGGGCCCATGTGTGCCCCTTACCTGCACCGGGGGCTGCACCGTCGGCATGGGCTGGTCCAAGGATGTAAAAGCAGACATGGCTGACATCAGCACCTCATCGCTGACTAAGATGTTGCCCTGCACCAGGGTCTGAATCAAAGGTGATGGGGGAACAGTGATGTACGTAGAAATTTGCTGAAAAAAAAAAAAAATAAAAATGCATTGTTCACCAGCAACAGGACAAAATAATAAATAAAAAATGATGCCACTGCTCTTTACTGAACCTCAGAGTCTCTGCTTTCAAAGCCTCTGGTGAGCCACAGTAATTATCTACAGATTCCAAGTAGTTTCTAGCTGTAATAACAAGGCAGCTCTAGAAATGTTCTTCAGAAAAGGAGGTAAAAAATATCACAGTGGCTTGGGAAAGTGGTCACTGGCTACAATCCAAATTGGGATTATTAAATAAGATCTGCAGGACAAACTGGTCGTAGACAAGTTCAGGCCTTTCCTGGGTGCTTCCCCCAGCCAGGGAAGGTGAACTGAGGGAGGCTGCTCTGGCTGCAGATGGTGAACGTCAGGATCATCTCCTCAGACTGGCATCGGATTAAAGGAGGGGAAGGAGGCTGTCCCAGTTTCCAGGTGGAAACTACTTGTGTATGCAGCCCTGGACAGCGCAATCCACTGGCACTAAGTTAACTCGAAAAAAGCAGCTGGCTTGAAAGCACTTTGGAAACCACCACGATTGCAGGCACAGTGCAAGCCATGCACAAGGCATTCACTCCTGAGAAGTCTGGTGAGAAGGAGAGTTACTCCAGAGAGGATATTCCCTTAACACTCCTCACACCTACATTACGTGGGCTCATCTGCAGGAGACTGAGAAGAGAGATACAGGAATAAGGCTGCCAGACATTGCCAGACCACATCCCAGAGGACAGCGAGAGCTATTCCAGCCAGCTTTAACCATGAAGCCAAGAAGACCATGACTGAGCTTCCCAGGTCAGTCATGAGGCATCACTGGATCTAAAAGCATCACCCAGAGGTCCCCTCGACTCCCAGAAACCACAGTGACAGAGCAGTAGAGCCTTTGCCCACAGCACGGTACCTGCCGGTTGGCGCTGGGAGCCTGCTGCACTGAGGTGATGGAGGGGGTGTACACGCTGTTGGTGGCCAGCGAGACCGTGGAGAGGGAAGGAGCATTTCCCTGGCACTGCTCTCTCTTGTGGGTCATGAAGGCAGGCAGGGAGTTGAACTGCTTCTTACACTTCCCACAGAGGAACACGTCTTCATCATCTGCAATTAGAAGGACCAGATCACTGCCAAAGGCTT
The DNA here is from genome assembly GCF_000695765.1 of Mesitornis unicolor. Classification (NCBI taxonomy): domain Eukaryota; kingdom Metazoa; phylum Chordata; class Aves; order Mesitornithiformes; family Mesitornithidae; genus Mesitornis; species Mesitornis unicolor. Next base: position 15,127 of record NW_010169959.1, read on the forward strand.
TCTTCTGCATTTCCCAGCGCTACACCTAACGACCACAGCCGCAGGAAAACAGGCACCTTTTGGATCTTAGCACCCCAGGGACATCATCATCAGGAGAGATCAGCTGCAAGGGCCAAACTGTCCCTCTTCCCCAGCCCCAAGCTCTCCCTTAAGGCCAACTGATGCAGCTGAGCCCATCTCAGCCATCTCCCTGTGACAAACTGAACCCCGTTGTCTGTCTTCTCATCCCAAAGACACGAGCAACCAACCCAGCCTTGCTCCTGCAGCACCCTCTGCTTTTATCCGAAACAGCTTCTTCCAAAGCACCTGCGTTATGCTGGTTGAGGCAGATTTTATTACTCAGCTTCCACAAAGGAAGAGAAGTAACCTGGATCAGAGCACAGAGTCAACGGCAGCTTGTGTCTGAAAGCCACCCACCCCCAAGACTTCTGCTCTTTGGCACCTCTGCTTGACGTTAGAAACAGAAAGACGACCACCCAGTTACCACGTCCCAGATGAAATTTGCAGCACTGGCAAACCACACAAGCACACACCGTTTTGCACTTGATCCAGTTGAACTCACAAGGCTGTACCTCCTGCCTGATTCACACCCTGAAGCAGAATATTTTTGGGGACGCAGACTGTAACTGCTCCAGGGGATAACTTGGTATCCACCCAGTGAGTCCTGGTCAAGCACCAGCTTCCATGTTCATTCACACAGATGAGATACTCAGTGACTGGAGCAGTTGTACATCTCCAGAGGATAAGGAATAGCTCATTAAATACAAAATGTGAACGGTAACAAGCTCTAGTGGCAGGGAGAGCAGCTTCTCCCTCCTTTCGTGCCTTTACTGTAAATGTGTGGTCCAGTTTATTTCTATGGCCAACTCACCTGGGCACTTGGCCCCTTTCTCCCACTGTTCTGGTGCTGTTGGAAGAGACCTACAGCCCCTGCCCCTCTCTCCCAGTGCTACCAGCACTCACCCATGGACTGGATAGCAGCAGAGGAGTTGACATTTTGAGCAGATGGGTCCGTCACACCTCCCTGACCATCCAGCAAGGACTGCACAGCCAGCACCGTCTGATTGTCCATGCCTGAAAGGAGACACAAGCACGGGTGGTAAATCGAGCACAGACCCTGCACAGAGTGCTGAGGAACTGGGAGCTTGTTCACGAGTTGTGGAGGGGAGCCTGGCTCCGCACACTCCTTCGACACCAGGAAAAGAGAGGAAATAGTCAATGTGGGATCCTGGGAGATGCAGGAGAACTGGACTGGGGCTCTTTCCACTCCCAGCACCGTGCTCTGCTGTGGGCACCTCTCTTGCAAGAGCCGCCAGTTGCTGTCTCCCATTTCCATTTCCCTCTTGGCTCCACGAGAGCACACATCCCCAGACAGATTTGTTGTCAGAATCAGCTCACTTGCTTTGGCACAAATATTGTTCATTACAGCCAAGATATTCCAGATCAATACAGGGGCTGGGGACTGCTCATCTAGGGTGACAACCTGGCCAGCAGCACACAACCACTGGATTAAGCATTTTTCAGAAATAAGATGCAAAGACTCATAGAAAAACCTAATTATGGGGAAAAAAACAGCAGTGAAGAGTGATTTTTATGCACCACTCCTCCCTACCATTCCTTTACGACAAGGAACCCTCCTCCTGAGGAGAGTCTGCTCAGCAAACAGCACAAGAAGGCCAGCAAAATGCCATAACAGATCACAGCGTAAAGGAGCAGTGCAGCAGAAGCAACCACCTCATATTCCTCACCTTTAAATTTCTCCTGGACAACTGGGACGTTACCTTCCCAATGGGGACCATTAAAGAACCCACAGCATTTTAAAGCCACTCTGAAGAGTGGCTTTTTAAAGCCTGGAGAAGAGAAGGCTGAGGGGAGACCTCATCACCACCTACAACTGCCTCAAGGGAGCTTGGAGAGAGGTGGGTGCTGGGCTCTTCTCCCAGGTGATGGGGGATAGAACAAGGGGAAACGGCACCAAGCTGTGCCAAGGGAGGTTCAGGTTAGAGATAAGGAGGAAGTTCTTTACTGAGAGGGTCGTCAGAAGCTGGACCAGGCTGCCCAGGGAGGTGGTGGAGTCACCATCCCTGGATGTGTTTAAAGAGCGGGTAGACGAGGTACTTAAGGATATGGTTTAGGGGGTAGACAGGAGCGGTTGGACGTGATGATCTCAGAGGGCTTTTCCAACCGAGCGATTCTGTGAATCCTCATTCATCCTGCATCTTTGGTGTGAAGCAAGTAACAGAAAGACTCCAGGAACACCTTTTTCACCAAGAGGAGGTCACAAACGCTGCAGATCACACTTCACAAGCTGCCATAAAATTAGCACCGTGCTTACGGGAACCCTTTGACATAAATCACAAGGAGGCACAGCAGCTCTGAAAGCTGCAGGTCCAGTTCTGCCAGCCTCCGCTTGTGGGGAGAGCTGCAACCAGCCCCAGAGCGCCGCTGGAGCACCCCTGGGTGGATCTTCTCACACTGACCAAAGCCCTGCTTTAAAATACACCTCCTCTTCTACAAATAACCTCCAAGTTCAAGGTTTAGTAACCCATGAAGACAAGCAGAGTTACTTGGTTACACGGATGTCGTTCCCGGCCATGCACAGACTCCAGGAGAAAGCTTTGGATTGGTTTTGCACTGATTACAGCCCACGCCAAGCTGCAGGATGTTCTTCAGTGGTTAAACCTAAAAAGAAAAAGCCATCTCTTCTCTCCTGGCCGCTGCAGGCTTTCCCCAGAGCCTGACAATGACAAGGTGATTTGGGGAAGCCACAATAAAAGTACAAGACTTACTGATTTGTGCTCTTTTTCCCCCCCCCCTTTCAAATATCTCTCAGTTTAGAGAGTAAAAACACGGCCGTCCGTTTTACCCAGGCATTACTTTTCCCTCATGCCCTGAATTTCACGCATCGAGTCTCTTCTTCTGCTGACACGAGCACCAGGTGCGGGTGAAGATGCCCCTCTGCTCCCCAGCACTCGCTGAGGACACAGCTGCTCTCAGCCCCGCAAACGAATGCCAAGTCACCATCGACTTGCCATCAAATCAACAAGACAAAACAAACAAGCTCAGCTCCTAAAAGCTGCCAATTACTGTGAGCTTTAAAAAAAAACCAACAAACCAAGCCCAACAAATGCTTTTTTTCTTAATTTGCTAAAATATTTTGCTCTCCTGAATTCCGCGAGGAAACCCACACAATGAGGAGCTGATTGCAAAGAGGAAACAGGGGACCTGATTGTACACACAGAGCTGTCAAATGCACCAAACAACCTGACAAAACAGAGAAACATTTCTTCTTTGCTCTTCTTTCTGCCGCTGTGATCGCAGGTAACCCCGACACAAGGCCTTTCACGCAGCGGTGTCCCCCCACATAAAGGGTAATGCGTGTGTGTAATCCAATTTAGGAAATAAATGCCTCGTGAAATAGTTTTTCTCCAAATGGGCTGACCCTGAGCTCAGTGTTGGGCTGCCCCAGCTTAGCACGTACCCCTCGATGGCACCTGCCTGTCACACAGAGCCCCAGCGCCAAACTGAGATAAACACGAGCACGACACCCACACAGCAGACAGGAGCATGGCACTGCCATGGCTGTGCCAGAGAGCACAGACCCCCAGCACCCACCCAGGGACATCTCTGGGGCAGGGGGGGAGCACTGCACATCAGTGGGGCTGGCAGTGTGAGCACTGTGCTATGGGAAGGATGGGGGGACCCCAGCACCCAGGGCACGAGGGTGCCCCACTGAACAGTGGTGTCCCAGCGTGTGATGAGGGTACCTTGGCGATTGGTGATCCCGTTTATTGGGCACAGAGATGGGGGTGATGGCAGTGCCCCAACGTGCTGGGCACCGGGGCAGGGAAGTGATGGGGTGCCCCGGGACGCCGGTACCGGGCTAATAGGGCACTGGGACGGGCGGTGCGGGGATGCTGGACGCACAGGGAGGGGGTA
>NW_010169960.1:0-58325 GCF_000695765.1 Mesitornis unicolor
CTTGATATGCCTTGAGATGGCACCAAGGATGGTGTAAATTCCCACTTCCTGCTTCTATGATTATTCCTGTATTTAGCTCAGATTCCTAGACAGGTCTGTTGCTCAGATTTTGTTTTCTTTGGGTTTTTTTTTTGTTTCTATGTTTCTTTTTCTAGCTACCCATTCAGAGTCCCTTCTTGCACTATTGCCACAGCACAGCTCCTCCTGACCATCTCCACCTCTCTGAGAGCCTTTTGCTATTCACTGCTGTGTTCATCTCCATCTGGGGTGTCAGGCACAAGAGAGATCTTTGGGACAGACACTTGCCTATGAAAGTTGCCTGCTTTGACTGCTATGAAATTAATAATAAAGCAGTGATACTTTACAGTAGTTAAGGCAATTAAGAATATGTATATAGTTAAAATATGTAGTAATTGTTATACATTAAATATGAAGAAGGGCAGAATATATCACGGTACAGAGAAATCTATTCCTCGAATATCTTAGAGTATTAGATTAAGTTCTGATAGCTTATTCTGTTCCATTTTTTTCAGTAGGTTTTCTAAAGGCTTAGTTTCCTTTCCAGCATTTTTCAAACAGTTTTCATTGATTCATCTGCCCTAAAAGATCTTATAAAACAAAATTTTCAAACATTTTAATTAATTAGTGTTTTGTGTATTTGCCAGACTATGTCCTTGAAATATACTACAAATAGCCTTCTCTATTACTCCTTTATCACAGCAACATGGGTGGTGTGAAAAAAATTATTTGGCTGCAAGCTCTTCCCTCTGAAGTCAGCTCCACTGAGAGAGGAAAGGAACACTAAAATCTGAAGGCAACTGATCTTTCATTGACAGCAAGGACAAACCCCAAATACGTACCACTAGGAACTATTCTTGGACACCATGATGATTCCTGCTAGGTATTAAAGACACAAATTTGAAATACAGTGTTTGAAGCTTTCCTCTGAATTCTGTGTAAGGTAAGAAAGCATTGCAAAGTTTAAAAATTCAATTACTGCTATTTCTCCACAGAAGTAAATGTGGTGAAATACAACATGGCAAAAGGCAACAGGACAATGCTTTCATTGCTCATAGATGATGTGTTCAAATCCCTCTGTGAACCTACAGAGCAGGCAGTAAAACGGCACCAGGACAAGTTCCCTGATGCCCTCTGAACCTGCTCGGAGTCAGCTGAAGGACCTTGGTTAGTTCACTGTGAGGCCAGGGGAACTCCAACTTGCCATCTACGAGGGAAAACAAAAGCACAAATTATGGCCAAATGCACTATTTGCATTTGTGCTGAGGCAGGGCTGAGCCACACGGGGAAATAGCAGCCAACACTGCTATTTGCACTTCTAGCAGAGATGGGGAAACAGCCTGTCATTATGGCCCTGGACTGTGTTTGAACCAGGGATGGGAGATGAAAGGCTCTACATTACAATTCCCTGAAGGAATGCGCTTTCCATTTACGAAATGGCTGAGCACAAGAGCAGAAAGAATTCCTATCCATTTAAATGCCAGGAAACAGTAGATGCATTTAGCTTTGAAAAACAAAGCAATAGCTCAGGAAATATCTTGACCATTACTCTATAGTCCTGTCTAACTGTGCCACAGTTCTTTTCTCAGACTTGGACCATTCCTGTCACAATTCTGTGTTTCAGCCTCTCAGATACCTTTCTTCCAAATACCACAAAAAACAGTTTAGATACTTCTATTAGTAATTTTGACCATTTCCAGTTGAGAATGTCTTTATACAAAGAGGAGTGAGGAAAAGATCCTCCTTTGTTCAATGCCACAACTATACTTCAGATGATCTTTGTATAAGCAGAGTTTATGGAAGACAAAGGTCCTCATTGACAGCCTCACCTCCTGAACAAGATGCCACGTGAGACCATGGTTGGTGGAGTAGTCCAGTTTCACCTGGTTGTCCATATATGGAGTAAATGACTGACCACAGCCCATCACCAAGTTGAACTGTATCATATATGAAGCTCCGATCTGCATAGACTGGGTCTCCACGTAGCGCATGCTAGAAGCTAACTTTGAATCTCCTGTAAAACTGAGAAATGTAAGAAAAGAATCAGGATCTGTCCCCATAATAATTCAGAAGTGAACATTATGAATGGCTCTGGGTTAAATACAGCGATACTTCTTTCTTTGTTCTGCAGACTGGCACATGGGATGAGACCATGCACAGCGGCACCTTTCCATGGGTACTTCTGCAAATTACCAGGAAGGCCTTGAAGTATCCCAGAGTGTGAAACACTGAATTATTCTGTTAGTTCTTACTATATGCTCTTTGTATTAAGGATCAAGTTAGGATCAAGCAAAGGATAACAAACAGAAAAAAACAACAAAAAAAGTTAATTCCCCAGGAGTGTCCATTGCCTAAGGTCATATCACAGTAAAAGCTGTAATTTTATTCAAACACTGGATGGTAAAGATATACTGCATTTAGTTTAAAATATTCTTATTACATAGACTTTTCATTCCATTGATTTTTCAAGTGATTCTATATGCAGTGCATTCACTGACTTTTCACTGTTTCAGAATTAATACCGCCTATCCTCAGCTTCTTTTCTGCAGGATGTACTGATATAAGAGTTATATCATCCACTGGATAGGAAAAGATAATTTGTCAGTATTAATGTTTGGAACACACTAAGCCTCATATGTGATACAAGATACCCAGTTATTACATACATGGTAACACAACATATAGTTTGAAATTACAAAGTTATTTCAATTTAAATGCAGTTTTTCTTCTATGCACTTCTAAAAATGAAAAAAAAAAATCAAATGCATGAGGTATGAGGATGAAGAAAGAACAACTTATATTCTGGATCCTGCACATTAGCCTTCAAAACAGTATGTTTTTATGAAATTTCACGTGGATTGAAAATCACCTTCCTCTCCTTAGTTTGAGATATTTAGTTAGTGTGTTTGGAAGTACTATAGATCTTTCAGCTTCAATATTTTCTAAGACTATTCTTAAATGTGAACCATTTAGGATAGGGATTGCATCTTTTTAAAGAAAAACACTGCAAATCTTGTAAAAATAAAAAGCTACACATTCAGTACTGTGGTGATGAAGAGAATAATCTAGTTCAAGGTTACCCTTTTGGTCGAGTAAGTTACAGTTTATCATCTTAAATAAGAAATGCTAATCTTTCAATACCATACAATAAAACATATTATATTCTGCCCTGTAGGGTTCAAGGTCATGACAAAGTCAGTGGAAGAACTAGGAATACAACTCAGTGTTACTTAGCACTCTTTTTAAATTAATTCACCAATCCACGCTGTTTTCTATAGCGTCCTTTCCAGAGACAGCAGTTAAGCTATAGATGTCAGCATCCTACCTTAAAGTTTTAGAAGAAAATACCGAAAGCTGACATTAGTTTTGTCATTATCAAGTTGCTGATACTTGGCATAAGTTAAGATCGAGGCTCCTTTTTACTTTATATTGTACTTTTCAAAAATGACAAAAAACTGCAAATTTAAAAGTTATAGCTCACTTGGTCTGACACAGTTTCTACAATGCAGCTTGAAATTTCATGGCTGATATGGGAAATCATAGTTTCTCCGAAGCCCTCTTGGGAAATCTGTGCCAGTACTACCAGGCTCTTCAGGTATCAGTCAGCCATGTCCATTGTAATCAGCTGAAAGTTATATGTAGTAATGACTTGGAAAATGATTTGGCATTGCACACATAAACGTGGGCACAACACATCACAGTTATCTAAAGCTCATCTGAACAGAATAAAGGAGCTGAAACTAAACACTTTGATGAAGCGTTAGCCCAGAAGCTGTCTTCCCCAAAGTGATGAAAGAAAAGTGAAGGGCTGGTGCTCAGTGTAGGTGCAAGGAATTGTATGTTTCATTTTGTCTTTGTCTCCACAAAAATTCCCTCTTTTCAATACTACTGGTGTAAAATTACAAAAAAATTCTTTAATTCTGATCTTTTTTACTGGTGACATTCAGGTCATGATTAAAACAGTTTAAGTTTAGTATTCATTTACATGTAATAATGTAGCCACTGGATATTGTACACAGTACATTAAGTAAGCATTGCTTTAAAGTCAAAACTTTAAAATCGATATCTTTAAAATGGATATTAAAGAAATGTGAAAAAGGAAGCTAGTGAGGAAAACCTGTGATGCCCCATAAGAAGCTCTTTTAAGGGTGGGAAATCACATTATGGGTTCATAAAGTCCTTTATCATCCACAAATTGCCTCCAGCTGAACAAGGGTAGCATTAAAGGTGGGGGCTTCTACCTTACTTGCCATTTCTTCACTCTCCAGCACCCCCATGTATGTGGTTAGGGGTATGCTCTTCTGCTGGAATACCAAATGTTTTCTTTCTTTGTTCTGGGAGTCATGAGGCTGCAATACATTTCCGTATTTTGTAAAAGACAGACTGATGTCATTGACATAACAATAATTAACTAAAAAATCTTCAGAAATGAGAATGCAAAGGCTACATTTTTGTATAAATATGTAGCTGTAAGTTGGTTTCTAGCTCATATATAATTAGACCTGCAGAGGCGCAGGAACACAATACCCATAGGTGCCCTCAGAACAATTGCTCTCTCTCCAAGCACTGCCAACTAATTGGTACTTCTGGGAATGATATCACAGCCAATGTCAGCCAATCTGTGCTTCTCCAAACTGCTCTGGGATCCCCAGAGTTACCATGTTTTCAAGGCCAGTACTTCCAGGAATACTGAAAAGCCACATGGATGCAGCTGATTTTGTAAAGCTACATTGACCAAAAATATTGACGTGATGGCCAAACGCTCACACAAGCCCCAGATCTGGCTCCATCAAAGGCAGGAGATGTTCATGTCTTATTATATCACATCATACCAACTTAGTTAAATAAACCCTAAATGTATTAAATATTAACTGTACTATATTGCTCCATAGTTGTTTATGAGCCAGATTTACAGTCTTCTGCCAGGCTGCTCCAGGGACAGTGGGACACTCTATTGTCCTTTATATTAAGTTAAATCATAGCGCTGTAAGCTGACTGAAGACAGTTTATTTATATAATGGTATTTTATTTGTGTCCAGGTGAATACTAAAAAAAAAAACTGTCACCATCCTTATCAATACTTAAATGCATTTCAGTAAGTGGCTGTAAATATTCTGCAACACTCCAGAGGCATTTGGGTCAAAATCTTGCCTCTGTATGAGCATTTTGGAGAAGTGATGAATTAACATAGATCATCAAACATTTAATTTTAAAAGTATTCTGTAGTCCTTTCAGTATACTCAATACACTTGCTGTAATAAAGTCTAAGAACCAATCTGAAACCAAATATTGAAGATTACAATCAAATAATGTGACTGTTCCAGATATAGACCATTATAAAACACTAAAAAATCACCTTTGCTCAGAACGTGTATATCATCAAACTCCTCTTTTCTAAATTAAGCCAGACATTGAAAAGAACAACCTCCCTCTCCAACAAAAATAAAAATCTCCAGTTTTTACCCAGTTTTAAAAAATCCTCAGTTTTTACCAACTTTAAGGATAAGTATTTCAGATTTACAGATTCTGAGGAAGAAATGGAAGCCTAATAGACAATTGAAGGCAATTCAGTGAAAATTGTCCTGGGGATGACACCTGTAAAATGATTTATAGCATATTCACCATAGTTCTACTAATGAAAAAGCAGTTGTCAGACTTCTCTCAAGAGGATGGTGCCAGTGCTACTGCAAACTCTTCTCATAGAAAGTCATGAGTTAGAAAATGAGAACCAAATGGACTCACAGCTGGGAAAAGGCAACAATAATTAATTTAACTAGCAGCTATTTGTACAGACTTTGTGCAAGTTTAAAAATTTCCCTTGAGAGAAACAAGGTCAGTGAAGGATAGAGTTCATGTCTTCCAGTGATAATGAAAAATACTTATACATAAATAGTAAGGAAGTATTGCAAAGGCTTTGATTCTTTACTTGATGGATGGGAAGTTTCACATATCTGCTATGACTGAGCACTACAAATCCTAGCCAATATACGGGATGGAGAATTTAGGTTAGCATTTATTACTCTGTTATTGATTTAGAGTCATAGGAGGAAAACAGAGGAACCTCTGCTATCTTAAATAACTTACCTCCCTTCCCATGATAAACTGGTCTTACAAGAACAGAGGGAAAACAATGTCATTAAAGGGCAATCCGACTCTGATGAAGAAGATGCAAACAGTTTGAGCCTTAACATGTTGTTTAATTTTAATGAGCAGTGAGTACCTTCCTTGTCCTTATTAAAGTGGTTAATGGTGCTTCTACTGCCTCATTATCACCGCTAGAACACATTCACTGTTGTTCCTACTGCCAAGCCAACTCCTTTTAGTTTGACAGATGATCAGAAAGTCAAATCAGATTGCTCAGAGATACTTGTTAATAAAATTCCAACAGTGTTTCTCCAAGTGCCCATGGGGACACTAAAATTATTTCCATTTTCTTGAGGTTTTCCATCATTACTGTGATTGTACTTTCTTCAAATAAATGTATCTACGCCAATTAAAGCCATATTGGGTTTATACGTTGATCAGACTAGCATGAAACTGTCATTTGATTTTAATCAACACATAGAGATTAAATTGAGCTTCCCTTGTATTATTTCCAAATGTTACACTTATGTACTCCAGAATTTAATACTTGTGAAGCGCGCAAATGTTTTATTTAAAAAGCTTATTTTTACACAATCCTAACAGAATTTTCTTCTTTTTCTTCCCCACTTCTTTTTCTTTTCTTGCCTTTTTTTGTTTTGGGGCAGGTGATGTTTTCTTTCTTTTGTTTCTAAATACACAGAGCATCTTAGGCAGAATTGCAAAATGTCGTAATGCTGATCACAGTGTAAGTTACTAAATGGATAGAATACTAGACAAAATAACTAGAAATTACTAACATGATTCTACCAATATTCTGCTACCCTTTCTTTCTGGAGTGTAATCTAATGGCTATGTAAACTGATCTGAACATCACTTATTAAATATTCTAAGTCTGTACTTAAGAGATTATTCCATAACCTGTATGCCCATATTAACCTGGCTGGATTTTAAGTGAAGATTATGAAAATTTTCTAAATTGTTTCCATTAGGATATTATTTAAATATTTTGTGAGGAAAGACTACTACTTTCAAGGTTCCCATCAAACATAAATCTCAGTGCAATGAGGTGTAAAAACTTACTGCTAATTGCAGTTAGATTAGCAACCATATTTTTGTCCATGATGTAAGGATGAGACACAATTACTCTGAATAGGTGTCAGAAAGACTCATTTTCAGAAATCACTTGATTCTTAGCAGAATGACCAGGCAAAGAAAACAGAAGTAGAACAGAAGTGAATACGTGTTTCTCACCAAAGAGTCCAGTCATGTCCACAGTAGGGCTGAACATTTCCCAGGTAGAATCCCAGAGACTGTGTGACTTCAACTAGGTTGGTGAAGTCCAGACTGATGCTATTGAAAAGCACAGAGGTCATGATGATTTCATCGATTGCCCACACATCTTCGCCTTGAGAAGAGTGATATGGTTGCCACCATCTGAACTGAATTCCAATCTGTCTCGCATCTTCAGGCAGCTCCACTGAAATTATTCTGGAAAACAAACCAAAATTATTACAGAAAGTCTCTGTGTTTGTAATAATTCTATGGGGATGTATTTTATGGTTATTTTTCCTTGCTGACCCTAGGAATCATGGGTTAAGTTCAGCCCACAGATACTTTAAAATCTATTGGTATAGCTTCTAGCAGTGACAGGGACAGGGAATCATTAGTTCTTTTGGCAGTCCATGTATTTATCAAAAAAGAGCCATGTGCAAAAAAACACAAAAAAGAGTTTCTACCAATTTTGTAAATTTTGCTGCTACTGGAGCTGTCTTTAAATTTTAAAGATACTCTTCCTTGCAAGAAGAAACCTAAATGCCCTTTATTTGAAATCCAGCTGTAGGCCAGGGGCTTAGACTGGCAAAGGGATGAACAAGCATTTACGAATTTCAGCTCCACTTTCTCAGTCTCAGTGGATTTTATCCTGATCTGAAGACATGCATCTTCTTAACATCTGTGCTTGTTTCTGCACAGCCCAGATGTCATGCCTGTGGTGCCCTTGCCGCAGAAGAATCCACCCCTGTAAACTGCCACGTTCAAGCGGAACAGGTTCGTCTTGTCAGACTGTGTGATTTTGTGTAGTCTCTTATAGCAGACACTTTTCTTCTGTAGTTGCATAGAGATGCAACTGGAGGTGAGTCCCAGGCGCTTCTCCTGGTATGCAAGGTCACCTGATTTGTCATGGCAGCTATGTCAACAAACCTGTAATTGACAAACTGCAAAGAAAATTAAGAGTAATACCTAATTTCCAGGAGCAATTATCGTACACAGCAGCAGGGAGCATGCATTAATTGCCACAGCAACGACACCTTCTTGAAAGCTCCATAAATCACCAGGACCATGGTGCCCCACGCAACACGCATGAGCTGTGAAACAGGCTGGCAGCAGGGACATTTGTCTCCATTGGTGTAGAATTACTTGCTGGCTAAAGGATTTTTGGCAAGCTCATCATGTAGCTGATATTTTTCTTTCTCTTCCAGAGGGAATGTGGATAAAATAACACATCTGGTAAACTGGAAACATCACTTTATACTTTAGCACCAAGGTTTTTTCCCAGATTTAAGGCTTTCTAAGCTACCTGTTGTAATGTTTTGTTCTGTGCATATGAAACAATCTCGTGCCTGTGATGCTCTTAGTGCAAAACCACACTCTTAAAAATGACTTACTAAAATTCCTTGTAAAAAGTAATTCTCTAATACTGTTGTTTAATGTCACAATAATTTTTACAAAGAAAATGTTAATCCATTAGCAAGAAAAAAATCAAAGGCCTTGGCTAAACAGATGGGAAGAACTCAAAAAGTCCTGGCTGGCATTTCTAGGAGTTGCTTTCAGCCAAGCATAGGCTGGAGAGAGCAGTGTTGAGGAACAGTCGGAGGTGACAGCTGCCATGTCCCCATGGCAAGAGACCAGCAGTGCACACACTTTAGGTATGGTGGATACATCATTTTGCCACTCAAACATACTTGAAGGACTTCATACCCTTCTAAGAGAAAGACCAAGCCCCATTACTCTCTGGCTTGTGAATAAACAAGGACTTTTTTTCTACCAAGGGTTCCCTAATGAGCAGCAATTCTATGACTTTTTGGGTCAATTTTCAAAGGCACAAATGACACAAAATCCTTACTAATGCTAAAAGGCACTAATGGTTTTGTCTCCCATAGGTCAGCAGGGCAAAGCTGAGGAAAGCTGGTATCCGGGCTAAGAGGAGCACCACATCCAGTGTATGCTGTGAAGCGCTTGGCACTTGTGTGAGCTAATGCTCTGTTATAATCCTGGGCATAGCTCTCTGCTGGTGGCTGTCTCTGATGTCTGCAACTTGCCTTTTACTCTTAACTCTCATAAGCTCACCCACATGGACACTAATTCTCACTGACAGTAATTTACAGAATATCCTAAATCATGGCATGTGCCACAGACACACCCATCAGATGTTAAAATATTTAACGCATGTTGAAATAAATTTCTCATTCCAGGGAATTAAGCAAAATGTTGGTGTAAACCACCATGTATGGCACATATGTTAGTATGCAGAACCTGACTACATCTCCAGTTATAACAGCTTCTCCTGTCTGGCTTTGATTTGTTGGAGATAGATGGAGAGGGAGGGGAATTTTTGCTAATGACTTTTCTGCTGCAGAGAAGAAAAGTGTTCCTACTAACGTTACCAGCTACCATTAGATTTCTTGAAAACCGGCTGGGAGACCTTTGCTCTGGTCTCATTCTTTCAAGCTATGCGCACACCTAATATTGAAAAGCCACCACTGTTCTGCTCACAAGAAAAATGCAGCTGTCAAATGTTAGCAGATTAAATGCACCTTTTCAGCAGAACATTAAATGTGTAATTATTTTTTGTATGACAGAAGATTAATTAAATTTCTGGATACAGATTCATTGCCAAACTTTGCAGCAGTCCATCTATGTTACCAAAAATGCTGATCTTTTCAGACAACATAATACAAAAAGGTGAAGCTTTCTTCATGTTCTCCATCATAATTATTGCCAGCATTTTCTTTAGGTTTGTATATCTGTCATTTATCTATCCCCACAGAGTGGACTATACACATACCATGGCAAAACCTTTCTAACCTGTGTATCTTGTGCTTAGCTCTTTGCCTTGTCAGAACAACAGAAATTGTGTTTTAATATCAAAAAGTAAAAAAAAGTCTCTGGCATCAATATAATGTACTACATTTATGTCCTAAACTTCATGAAAATCAGTCACCAGAATGTGTGTTTTCTTTTCTGTTACAGAAATTCCATAGTGCTATATATTAAAAACCTTTAGGAAAATATAATTCCTAGAGCTGCAATCTTGAATCTACTAAGAATTAGAAACAGGGCCATATAAAAATTCTATGTGACTATAACAAAAGACGGGAAGGGAAATTTTGAAGAAGGCTTATGAGTGTTCCAGTTCATAGGATCTTTCCTTTGGAAAGTCCACATGCAGTATACCTCTACTAAATATAGTCATTCTCTCAGATTTTTGAGTATTTCTTATAGGTCCCAGGAAACACATTTAAAGTCACAATTTTTTTCCATTAGGATATTCTTATTTTGTACTGAGTTATTAACAAGATCAGTAAATCTAATTTTTTTTAAGTACACTGATATAGGCTCAATAAATACAAATAATGAAAGTTATACGTAGTTAAAGTGACTTGCAGACATATTATCCTGGAACTGGGTGCAGGGGTAGAGAAGAGGACACAGAGCCATACCCAGTGCAAAGCCATTCTTGGGCAGGAATGGACCAGCTGGGACGGGACCCGTGATGCCACCATCAGGTCTGCCTCCTGTGCCCCCTCACAGAGCATCTCCTTTCATCGAGATTTATTGGCTCCACTCTGTGGAGGTGGATGCTTCCATGTTTGAGTGGGTTTGTACAGAGCCAGTCCAGATTGTTCTAGACTTGCAGTACAGGTGTGCTGGTGGAGATGCCTGATTTTGCACTGTTTTATTAAAATTGGTGGATGGTCTCACAAATGTAATAGAAAAGAATACCTTCTCAATTAGAGAACATCAGGTACATTCCTCTCTAATCTGACACCAAACACAGGTGCTGCTAGATGAGATGAGCTCTTAGTTTGGCTTCTTCATGATTTGCACAATTCCCAGGCACAGCCATCAGCAGGTCCTCCCAGTGCAGCCCACAGCCACAGGCACAAAGTTGTGGAATCCCCTTCACAATGTGAGCAGATGCAATTTCCCTGCTGACCTGGAGAGACCCTCACAGACAGATTTCATCTCAGCTGTCCTACGCTGCCTGCAAACTCCTAACCCTAGAGGATGGTGTAGTGAAGATATCTATGGCTTCAAGGCTACAAATAATTTATGTTAATTTTCTGTACAAGTGGCTGCTTCCATGGGAAGAGACATGGCCCTGTTTCCCACTAGTACATTGGTACTCCTCATCCCGAACTGCCTCGTCTTGTTCTTGTCATGTCACCTGAGACTTGGATGCCATTAAATCCATGTATTCATTTTTATAGAAGCAGACAAAAATGGGAAGTGCCCATTGCAGTGACCACCACCACCAGCATTAACTGCATGCTCCTCATGATATTTATGCTAATACCTTGGCTCATGGTAGTTGAGATAGGAATAGTGCTCCAGCAGTTTCCAGGTGATCCCGTTGTCATAGGAGTAGTGCAGCAGCACTCCTTCCCCAGGCTGGTCAGGGGCTTTGCAAGTACTCAGCACTGACTTGCTGCCCAGGCGTAGCGTGAACTGCAGGAATCTGCATCAGAATTACACAAATATTTATAGGGTACTATTTGCATAACATTTTTTTCTAACCAGGTTGTTTTCAGATCTCCTCAATCTAGACAATTTTTGATAAATATCAGTTATGGGGTTTTGTATTTGCGATTTGTTTTTACTGTCAAGTAATGCAATGTGGCACATATAGTTAAAAAATGCCAATCATTACAACATTTAATTATTTATTAGGCACTGAAGGGGAGGGAGAGATAGTGAATGGATCTAATCAGCTGCCACAAGCTGTCAAATAAACACAACCTTATAAATAATTAATTAGCAGTTGGCTTTGACACTCAGGTTTGATATTAACATTTCATATTCTCCGTCTGAGCTGTACAATAACTTCCCTCCAGTCGGTTTTGGGCTCTGGTGTTTACCAAGCAGGAGGAAAAAAGGCAAAGCTATGAAGTCACCCTTAAAATATAGAACTAGGAGTTTTTCTAAAAAACTTTTCCTCCTGCTAAAAGAATCGGCTTAATAATACACAAGGTTGTAGCTGGAAGAGGAGGGGTTCCTCAGTTTCTTTGCTTCATATTACTGCTCTCTCCCTCTCACCTGGACTGGGAGCTGTCGAGGAAGGAGGTGATAAGCTGGCGCCTCCCATCCTTGTTGAAGACCAGGGCCTTGCCGCTGGCCAGGACCCCGCAGCCGAAGCTGACCTCAGCCCCTCGGATGGAGTAAAAATTGTGATAGGAAGAGAGGCGGGAGCTGGCGAAGCTCTCCGAGATGAACATGGGGAAGGTCTGTGACGCCATCTCACATGCTGGCCCTGAAAAGCCGGGGTCGCACCTGAGGGTGAGGAAGATTGAACAGCGTAATTAATGACCCATCTTCTACTGTGGTTCATTAACAAACCAATAGAGTGGCTGCAGTTGTTCATGAACTGAAGATGCTTACAAAGTCTGTCTCAAATCTAAGGACCGAGAACCTCTTTAAACTTTATTTAGGGATCACATAGGCAGTAACTTTCTTTTAGCTAGTACTTACTTTTCCAATTTAATAAAATTGTAAGTGAAAACACCCCACCAATCTACACATAACACACAAATATTTTTATTCTTTTTTGCAACAAAAATATTGCTGGCATAATTTACAGTTGTTCATATGTAAAATGATTAATTTGCTTTTATCTGTAGCATGTCAGATGTGATTACAAGAAACTGAGTAACAGAACAGAGCACCCAATGGGTCACACTCTTGTTAATACCTATAACAATATTTTGAATGTTCTTATTGATTTTGAGTAAGTATCTTTACTTTTTAGGCTGGAACACTTTTAACAAGCCAGACTTTCAGAAAAAGTGAAGTGCTGAACTTCTGTCCTTGAGGTCTGTTAGGCTATGGGATATTATAACTATGAAAACAGTAATTTCCCAGAATTTAAAACAGAAGTCCCAAATCACCTCTAAAACCAGTATAAAGCACATATCACTGACATATAAGCGTACTCTATAGCACATTTTAAGGTGAACTGCAAGTTAGACCTTCTCCCAAAAGAAAATTATAGAAAAAAAATTAAATATACTACTATTTAGAAAGATTGATCTTTAGCTCTCCATTGAGCTTTATGCATTCTAGAGGCTATGCTGGTTTTATATTCAGTAATCTCAAAAAGGAAAGGCTGTAATGAAAATCACTTCAACTTTCAGATCATTAAGTGAACCATGTGACAGAAATTGCATATGAGTACAGAATTATAACTCTTACTTGCAGCCATTTCTAGTACATTGTCCTCGCCCTGAGCAGAATTTGAGGCAAGATGGACCAATATAAACTGCAGAGAAAAGAAATTAGTTAAATGAAGCATTATGTCCTGTGTTAAACAGATTATTACGAATACAAGTATACAGACCTGATCATACAGTTACTGTATTTACCTTAATCTCACCAGCTGGAAGAGGTCTACAAAAAGTTGAAATGCATTTGATTGTATCCTTCATAGAACTGAGTAATGGAATTTTGCTCTGCGTCAAGGATAGCCAGGGATAATTTATTATTTAATGGCTAATGTCACACCAGTGATGTTTTAATTAATGTACCTGATTTTTCTAAGACTGTGAATGAGATCAGCTGATTTGCTATCCATTGACCATTTTCTTCTTTTTCCTTTTCTTAATCTTATTTCAGAGATGTAATCCAATATATATATATTAGTACATTCCAATAGCAGTCTTGTAGATTTTTAAAAGGTGTTGCTGCTTCTCTCACTGAACTCCACAAACTTAACTTCATTGGATTTATCTGAATGAGAATCTGCCCTGGTACGTCTTAAGTAACTATTAAATATCATGCACTTTCACTGATTCTTTCAAATGCAATAAAATACTCAAAAATACTCCAGACTTGGTTTACTATTTTATTTCTTCTTCCTCTGTTGACTCCTAATCAACAGTGTTTATATTTTGTGAAAAATATGAAGGATGGAACAATAATCAGTATAATCTACATCTCATTGCACTACTATAAAGAAAAGCATGAGTCTGAGTAAAGACCAAATGCATTTATCTGGGTGTAGTGCAAAGTTATAATTTCTGGGTAATGTTCTTTCAATACAATATGATTAAAAGGCCTTAACCATGAAGAGTGACAACTTTTCTGTTGAAGAATGCCTGTTACACGGAGTTACCCACTTCCACTGTGACTTTTGGAATGCCATCCAAATAGCCACCAATTTGAAATCATCTGTAACAAGCAGTACTTACTCCCTCTCTTAGTTTTATGATGTTGCCCATCATGTGTCAGTATGCCCCAGCAGACGCACTCTAAATCCCTGTTAGCTACTCCCTGTAACTGACTTCCAATCAGACTTCATGTGATTTCTAGATTTTCTCACTTTTCAAGGTGCAAAAATTCTGTTCTGTCAGTTTGATTTATTTGTCTTTTTTGAGGTCTTTTTGAGGGGGTGGTAAGAGTAGAAGGGTTAAAGATGTAATGATGTCGTTCAAAATGAAAAAAGCTTTATGAAAATTGGCAGTTTTCCAGTGTTCCTAAAAGATGGCCAGCTTCCAGATTTCATTTAAAACTTAATTCACATAAGAAACAGTTGTGAAGCTAAAAGTCAGAGTGCTGAATCCTTGAAAATCTTCTTCTCTTCCAGAATTTGAATGACTTGCCAATATTTATAAGTCTTTCCTTACAATACCGAAGTGCAAAGCTTCAGTTGCACTGGTATCTAACAAAGGAGGTGCGCAAAACCTCATAAACATGTTCATCTTTAAGACTTAATTTCCATGTCATGGTTCTACATCTCTAACAAAATTCAGAGCAGGCAGTTTTTAGGCAGATGGTTGGTAAAATTGCCTTTGAGATGCTACAGAGTGGAGCATAGCAGCATCCTTAAATGGAATTGTATTTAGTGCAGATATATGAATTGTCCATTAATTTTCAAAATCTCGTTGTTTTGTTCTGTCGTAAAGAATTTTGGATTCTTGCATTGATTTTCTCTTTCTCTTATTTCTCTGAACTTTTGTGAGCAACTCCAACATTTACAGTCTGCATTTTGTTAGGTAGCAACTCATCTTTGCAGATAATCAGAATTTCCTTTTCAAAACTAGGCAGTAATCTATTTTAAGAATTTTGCAAAATATAACTATTTACCATTCCCCGGCTCCATATCAAACCCTATTAGAAATCACTATGAAATTTCACAGGCTATTGTACATCACCGTAAATCTTTAAATTACATACTTCACAGATCTAACAGAACAAATTCTGGATGTAGTTTACTTAGTGCCAAAACATCTAAGGCTAATGAGCAAAGTTAAAAAAGCTACACCGTATCATAGTTAGCCCTTTCAACCATACTTATTTCTGCATTTCATAACATGTTTCTATTTTATCCTGTGCTTCTAAATATTTTTTCTGTGCTTTAAAGTACTTCCTTTCAAGACTGTTCCCAGTTGTCCTCTGTACTAAGTTTTATAATTATACACATCAATATAAGCTTTTCTCAGTTCTTCACATCCATTTAAAGAACAGGTAGGCAAAAAATAATTTTCTTAAAGAAGAACAGGTCCCTGAAACAGATGGTACTTTCCCCCTGAAGACATTGTAAACAATGTAAATTTTTTGCCAGTGTTTGGTAGCAGCATTGCTTTATGAAGGTCTTCTATGTTCAGAAGGAAAAATATGTCCCAGATGCTGTAGGTGTGCCTTAGACTGGTGCAGTCCCTGTCCTTAGTAGCGCAGGAAATAGTTACTTCTGTAACTGGGACTAAGCAGTCAGAGGGACTGTTACATTAAGTCCTTGCCATCAATATATTTTCCTGGAAAGCATTCAATTAAAAG
This sequence comes from Mesitornis unicolor, assembly GCF_000695765.1. Taxonomy (NCBI): domain Eukaryota; kingdom Metazoa; phylum Chordata; class Aves; order Mesitornithiformes; family Mesitornithidae; genus Mesitornis; species Mesitornis unicolor. The sequence continues at coordinate 16,150 of NW_010169960.1, forward strand.
AAAAATAAGGCTAATCTATGAGGCTGTCTTTTCAAATGACAGAATTCCACTCTAGCTTCAAAATGCACCTGTTACCAAGTGCAGATATGAAGAAAATGAATTTAACAAACTGAAAATCCTTTGACCCATGATTTTGGAAAATACATTTACTTGGAGCAGCATATAAAAATTTATTCTTCCGATGTATCAAGATAGTGGATAAGAATACTAACTATTATCGATTGCCCACATATTTCCAAGGATTGGTCCTGTTTGTCTCCATCGAATCCTGGTGTCACTTGTTAATGCAGCATTGGGAAGGGGAATAGTTATTCTGTTCCACCTGAAATACATATAACACAAATACTAACATAGTACACTGACAGTTGTTAAGCAACTGCATGTTTTGCAGATGTGTTTACTTAGACTGCAAGCTTTGTGATAGTTTTTAATTCGAAAACCTGCTCAAATGAGACAGTGAAGTTACTGCAGCTTTAGAAAATGCAAATGAAAAACAACATGGCCCATGATATTTTCATACAATACATGAATGTTAATTATTATATTATAAACCTCAACCATTTTCCCCTCCTGTATGAATGCATGAAGTCAGCAAAGATCTTTACCTGCTTCACTATAGCAACTCCTCCATCACAGTGAATATCCCTAAATTGCATCCTGAATTAAACTTTTCATCACAACTGAGCTCTGCGTGGTGGAAACCCTTTGGAGTGGGAAGAGGGGCACAGAGGATTTGGCCTGCTGTGGTCTAAGCCATCATTCTTATGTCATCAACAGTGGCTACACTTTCTACACACACTGGTTCCTATGAAAATGGTACAGAAATGAGGATCACCAGATAACAGCAACGCCTCAACTACACCCTCTTCTCATGGCCATACCTGCTGCTCTAAAGTGTTTGTGGAAGTTGGGATACAGAGGAATAGAGAGTCATGGGATTTGTGCTATGTAGCAAAATGTCACAGTTCAATTTATGGTCAGAACAGTACCAAAGAGACTTAATAAAGAGAAGAAGTGACATAAGAAAGTGACAGTAACAACCGTCTCCATCTGCAGAAGTGCAGAAGATGTGCTTCACTGTAATCCAATATTGGGATTTCAAGTTAGTAACGGTGTCTGAGGATGTAAATATGGCTTTGAATGATGATGCATTTTGACTAAGAAGGAACTTTGTCAAGTTACAATTTTTCTTTTATTTCCCAGCATGCTGTCCACAGGTTTTGGGGATTTTTTGTAATTTATCTTTAGCATCAGAAAAATAATATTATACCACAGAAGCAACCCCATGTATTTCAAATTTCATTGCTGGGCAGCCAAGGAGATCAGACCCCTCTTTCCTTGCTGTCCACAGCTAGTCAAAAATGAAAGATGACATGGGGTTGCGTGCTTTGCTGCTTTCTTCTGTCACCTAAAATTCACTTCTCCAATCTTGCATCTCAGCTTTGCAGAGAACACTCTCACCCGCTGTAATTTTCAGAGGTGTACACAGTGCTGTGGGGGAGGTGAGGCCCAGCGCAAATCTCAGGCAAACACTCGGTGTGGAGCAGGGACCAAGAGCGACCATGGTTGGTTGAAAACTCCAAGCTGACGCTGATAACACAGTGAAGGAAAGAAAGGAGAAATACCGTGAGTGTACCTGGCGCACATATGAGTGTAGAAGTACCAACACTGAGAAATCACCAAATCTGCTATTCCTAATAACTGATGCTGAAACTTGAAATAATTTTAAGAAGAGTTTGAATAAAAAAAACCTGAAAATACAAACATGAAACAAATCTGAGTATGTGAAAACCAAAGGGGTAGGCTATAGATTCAGGGCTGTCTAAACACCTAATCCTTGCTTGGCCACCATCTAGCTAGTGTTTTTATGCTGCTGCAGTTAAAGGAGCTAATGTTACTCTTCCATTTCAGAAGAGAAAACTTGAATTATTCAGACCTATAAGGCATCATGTGAGCACAGGATGCTTATAACTGCCAGCTGCTAACCATGACATTTTCGGAAGGCAGTAAAAGACCACTAGTCATTCATGCACTTGCTTGCACTCGTGCTTGCTCTTTCCTTCCATTGCTGGCAAATATTAACTTAATTGGACTCCTCAGTCATTTGTCTTCTCCACTCATCGTGCTTAAATGGAGATCAGAAAAGCACTACAGAACAGTGAAAACAGACAGCCCTCACTGAGGACCACAGAGGGTGGAGGGGATCTGGGGAAGGGCATCCTTCAAAGAACAGGCAGAGCCCCCAGGAGCTGTGGGAGCCTCTGTGCTGCCCAGCCACAGGGGTCTTTGGAGGCTTCCTCCCACCTCACAGAGCCTGGAGCACTCAGTGGTCAATTTTTCTGAATTTTGTGAATAACCATATGCAAAACCTCCAGATTTGCTGGGAAAAAGGCTGCTGTTCTCCAGTTTCATAGACTAGCAGTAAACCAAACCATCCATGTGCAGACAGTGACATTAGAGAACTGGAAAATCTATGAGACCACCCACTGAGTCTATGACAATAAGTTATTAAACCCTTTCTCCCAGAAGTTCATTGACAAGTTCAGTTTTCAAAAAGATGTTACTAGAATTTTTTCTTTCTCAGTTTCACTGCATATTTTTTAAAAAAAACACTGTTTACAACCTGGGAGTGTAAGGAAATCCTTACGTCTTTTACATTCTGAGGACCCTGAAAAAGTAATATAGAAAGTGCTTGATTTATTAAGGTTTTAGTATTTTACTGAAATACTCTTGTCATTTCCTCCCTATAACAAGCTTGTAATATTCTGTTTTATTTTAAGTAGTATCAATAGAACATTATAAAGGTTATAATTCATCACCTCAGTACTAAATTATTGGATTATAACTTTTTCTTTTCATTATAATTTGCTGGCAGTATTGCTTTATTTAAATGTACCATAACTGTGATACTGTAATAAAATGGTTTTTGGAGGTTTTGACTAATTTATTTCAGATTTAACTGTACTGATATCTTGGAAAGTCATATTTATTGCATATATTCAGTGTGAGTCTCTTACATTTGTAGTAATGAAAGCATTATGAACAATGCTGTAGATCAGGAGATGGGAAATGCAGCTGTATTTGGGAAACACAAATAGGGATTATGGGGACCTGTGCTTCTTTTGTAGAAGAAGCCCACTTATGCTTCAGAAACAGTTTAAAGGAAGAATATTAGTCTTTCAAAATATGCACTAATCTACCTCAGGCAACTGACTGAGACAGAGACATTATATAACACGTATACAGGCCAGGAGTGTTTACAGGCAAAGTTTTCACTTTCCACATAGAAGAATGTTGCTGCCTTCCCTTCCTAACAAGTGCAATGCCTTTATTTCTGCTATCCCTTGAATTCTGCTGCCTTGCATGGCTGCTAGGACTGTCAGTGCTAATGCAGCTCTTTCCAGTTGGAAGCAGGGACATGGATGTGAAAGCATTTACATTCTCCTACTTTAAACTCTTGACTCTGGAAAAAATAACTTAAAGTAACTTAATCCTCATAAAATATCAGGGTAAACAGTCTCACATGTACATAAGGAAAGAGAGACAGTGGACAGTTTGGCTTCGGGTCTCCTATTTGAAGAAGGATGAACAAACTGGAGAGGTGGAGCAGAGGATGACCAAAATGTCCATGGCCTCAAGCACCAAGCTAGGAGGGGCCTGGGAGCCGCCTTGCTCAGCCTGGTGAGGAGGGGTGAGCTAGGGCAGTCTGCGATGGTGCAGAGGGCACTCACAAGGGAGGCAGAGCCAAACCTTCCTCAGTATTGGCAGGCACAGTAGGAAGGGCAATGGCCATAAACACACGGCTTCCAAGTTTTGGAATGGACATTAAGGAAACACTTCCTCACTAGAGCAGGTCACCCAGAGAGGCAGCACAATGTCCCTTCATGGAAGTTTTCAAGTCATGGATAGACAAAGCCATGGCTGACCAGACGTATGCTGGTAACAATCCCATCTGCAGCAGTGGGTTTCACTTGATGAACTGTGAAGGTCCCTTCCAACCAGCATTTGTAATATTTCACAAAATATGAAGGAGCAAATGGCTCCCTTCTTTCCCTTTCCCTCCCCCTTAACTCCATGGAAAAAATAATGTTGAATGTCCCCATGAAGTGAAGCCAGCAAAATAGTTCAGTGGCCAGTGTGCAGGCAGTGAGGTCCTCATACTGATGGTCATCAAGATGAAGACCACTTATCATCAGTCTTACAAGAATTAGATATGCTTGTGGCATCAGTAGTGTCTGCAAGGTCAGCAGGGCAGGTTGCTGCTGCTGCCTTTAATTCTTTCCCTCTTACACAGTATTAAGGGGTAAATTTCATATCCATTAGAAACTGGAGCAAAAGTTGCTCTGAAATCATGAGCATATTCCAAAATAATGGATTAAGAAAAGCAAGTTTTGACTGGAAAGCTATTTAATAAACTCCTTATTGCATGTGAGCTATATAAATCTAGGCATGTGGAGATCGGGAGAAACACTAGCTTTCGAGAAGCTTGTATTTGTCATTATTAATTGGCTTCATATTTTCTGAGAAAAAAAAATCCAAATACTCACATAGATGCTATAAACTAAAATGTGCTAGAAAGCTGATAATCAAAAGAGAAATCTCGCCTGTTGTACCTGTTACCAGGTTGGTAAGTTCCACAGCCCAAATTGATGGAGAACTGGATCATGTGAGTCACCGTGGAAGGGAGCACTGGAAGGACATGGAAGTAATCCACAGCCCAGACATTCCTGTTGTGGGCTTGGTGACTCTTTTGCTTCAGGCAAAACTTAGTTGCTGGAGTCTGCAGGTCCGGACTAATGACAACAGAAACCAAAGATGGAACCTTCAAAAGAAATTAAACCAGGCTTAACTAAAACAAGTAATACTAAAAAATTTTCACAAGGTACTATTTAAAATACAAAAGCAACTTCAAATGTGCTGAACCAGACATGTGCTTTTCTCTCTCCTTGTTTCATTTTTGTTAAAAAATTTTTAGCCACCTTTTTCCACAGAAGACCCCAAATAAAAACATATTATATTTTGTGCATAGCTTCTAACACTCTGGATATCAATGCTGCTTATCACCTCAGTGGGATCAATATGTTTGGTGGTAAAGATGCTGTAGAAAAGAGTTTACCTTCTGTGTTCTGAAAATACTCCTCTATTTTGTCAGTACTTCATTGGTAATGGAGGATGAAGCTCACAGATGCAAAGGGAGGGTCCAAATACGTGAGAATGGAGTAACAGCAGGAGTTCACAGGCATATGTAGGGAGGATGTTATGTTGTGGAAATAAATGAAAGCACTGCTTTACAAAGCTCAGCCTTTGTCCTAAGGTGATGTAATTAGAACTTTATTATGTCAAAAGAGGATGTCAGCTTTAAAATTGCTTGTTTTAAAAAAAACTCCACAATGAATACAGTGCAATTTCAGATCCTATCTCTCCCCAAGTTCCTCGATTAATTTTTTATTATTTTACAATTACAGTTTCCTTAGTTTTAAAAAAGTTCTGCCTCGTCTTTCACACAGAAGCAGGCGATGAGGGAAAGCACGCACAATGAAACAATGCAAGTGACTCAACCAGACTCAGGCCAAACCCGACTGTAAATATTTGCTCTCTGAATACTGGAGTTACAGTGAAAATGCACACAGAGCTGTGCTTGAAATCAGTTGCATCTTTACCACCAAATTTCCTACATGCTCTGCAAGCATACTGCATTTCAATCTCTGGCACGTCCATGTATTATGTATCAATTTTCATTATCTTTTTCACAGCAGCACACTAAGGGCACCTCAGGGCTGGGTTACTCAGGGTAGCTGTGGCCTAAGTGTTTCCTTGCCCTGGACAGGAAGGATCCCAACAGCAAGCTCCAGGTCCTTACTGTCCTGCCTGTGTTGGACATGGTTGGAAGCAGGCTGCATTATGGGCAGAGGAGAAGCTGATTGTGCACACTACCAGTAATAACACCCTATGGCCCAGTTTGTGCCCACATCACTGCAGACTCTCTAAGAGTCTACATCACTGTACTTAAAATAGAAATAAAAAGTGTAAAATGAGAAATTTCCTGCACCTGGTGCAGGAAAGAGATCCAGGCATTTGCCAGTCACTCTCCTCCTAGCCACTGCTCTCACCATGACTGGCCCTCTGAGGATGTAGCTCCTGAATATCAAACCATGGCTAGCAGGAGCTTGACTGAAGACAAGAGTAATTATTTTTGAGGAGGAATTATAATCAAAGTTTTCAGCTGATGGCTGCAAATGTTGCCTGTTGCCCATTTGCCTGTTATCCTAGCACTAGCCAATGCCACAGTCCAGCTCTAGGGTGGAGTAATCAGCAACAACTGCAGAGTTGTGTGGCAAAGGCATCCCATCGTTATGGATCTGCACGATATTTATGTGCTTGGGAAGATCATGTTTGACTGCCCCTACGGAATGCAACATACAACATTGTTGTGATGGCTTAAATCCAGATTGATATATCCATCCCATCCCACCAACCTACTTTGTTTAGAACAATTTACCTTGTAAGCAGCATAGGTCAGGGTATCAAGAGGTATGTGTTCCCTCCTGCCTTCAAGCTTGGCATAAAGTGTGACATCATTTTCATGGGATTCTCCAGAATCACAAGTTCCCCCTGTAAAACACACATTTGAGGGAGAAAACATTAATTGAAGCCCTTGTTATTGGAAAGTGGAATCATATTACGCAGCCATAATTACAAAAATAATTACAACCAGATGCTATTTAACTTAGGATATGAAACAGAAGAACACCAGCCCTAAGGACATCATGTGTAAGAACTATTTGATCAGATACACCATACCAAAGATAAAGAGGGTTGACAATTATGAAAACCTCAAGTAACTCTCTTAATCAGCTTATCAAAAGAATTTTAATAAAAAATGCTGTGCCCAAAGCAGTGCTTCTATCTGTATACTGTAAATCCTACTTACGTAGAAATACTCTGCTTTTTGAGTTCTCATCAGTAAACTGTTATTTAGTACTCCCACTCCATGCAGCCACACACATTGTATGTAAGGACTTCTTAAATACTTCTCGGCTGCTAGTTTGGCAGCTGAGAATTTGCTCTCAGTAGGAAATGAAGATGACTGCTGTGTACCTTATTTGTTGTGAAGCTGCTTCTGCTATCTACACCATATCCTAAAAGGGATGGATGGAGTCTATTGTATTACACAAAACACGTGTGACATGGTTGCCCCACTGGAATAGGGCAGCATTTGAAATATCTTCGTATTGGTACAACCCAAAACACTTACTAATGTTCTTCAAAAGGGCAGAGATACTGAAAAATTTGAGCATTATGCTCTGCATTATAGTTACAAGGTGGACATCATCACACTACTTTGGCATTCTGGAAAAATGTTTTTAAAACCAAGTATCTGTAATTGAAACAAGAAACATAATTTCCCAGTATGCTATGGGTATTGCAGATATTTTAAAAAACCAAACCAAACGAAACCAAACCAAACGAAACCAAACCAAACCAAACCAAACCAAACCAGAAAATAACAGTATGAAGAAGCTTCTTTGAAAAGTCTGTAAAGTAGAAAGGTTGCACATATGAAACACTTTCTCTGCTATTTTCACTACAGATGGCCAGTTCTTGGAATGGATTAGGCAAAGCAGCCCAGAGAGTGAGATACAATGTGCATCTTTGATGTGTATTATACTGTAATAAGGAACATCCATGTGTCCTTTCAGATCCTCTGCCTGAATGTTTAAGCTGTTATTTATTTAATTTACAAGTGCATACAGAGTATATTTTTCAAATGATATCCTACTGTCCTCTATGCCCACATGTGCTGACAACTTCTCCCCTAAGTTCAGAAGGTTGAGCTAACTTCTTTCCTGTTTCTCTTGCAGGTGTTGTAATGCTTGGAAGAACTGGGAAAAAGCATCCACTTTTTCCTGTGCTTTATTACTAACTCATGTAACACAGAGGAGATGTGCGACAATTTAGGACAACAACATGAGGTCTCTCACTCATTAAATCAAGGGGTTTTTTTTCTTGTTGATTCAGAAGGTTGCTTGTGGAGGTCACAAGTTTTGTCTCTGCTTCCTCCTTTATTATTCTATTATTCTCTACTTTTAAGCAAAAACCCTCATCTCCTCTAAACCTGGTGTTGAGAGAATAACCTCATGCAACTTCCTTTCTGTGCAAAATAAAAGTTCTGGAAAAACACTGTGAGGTACTGAATCATAACCACCATGTTCGTAGGGGTTTTGGTCTGTTGCAACACCAAACTATTGCAGTTGCACTGACAACAACAGTGGGGAGGGCAAGTTGCAGGACAGGTTTGTTCTTAGCTGCTTTCTTAGCCCTTGTAAATCATTGAGGTTGCACTTTGTCCCAGCAGGGAAGATCCACAGATGATGCTAACACTACATCAGGGCTTTTCACTAGGCCCACATGTAGGCCACACATGGATGTGACTGTGGGAGGATATGACAGGTACCTATAAAGGTATTGTAAAGACAAAGATATTACTGTCTCATCTAATAATGGAGTAAAGGGCATTGAGTGAAACTGGAAGATACAAGACAAGAAGATGCTTCTTCACGTAAAGAACTGTTAAACTATGGAGCTGTTACAGGACCTTGTGGGCACAGCAGGCAGGTTCAGTTGATTAAACACTAGTACCAAGGATCATTTTAGGCTCTGTGGAGAGGCCTGCCTCACCTACCTGCTACTCCAGCTGGCTGTGACTATCCCCCAAGTCCTGGGGTAAATCTGCTAGCTTTGTGCTGATGTCTCAGATATGCTTGGACAACTCAAGTGGCAACAACAACCTGTGCTTGTGTAACAAATCCTCCCTGAGGACTGAACAAGAGTGAACACAGACCTATGTGTGCACCAGGTGCTTAAGTTTTCTTTATATCAGGGGAGATCCAACCCATGCAGTCAGTGGAGTGCAGGGAGCTGCTCAGCTGGTATAGCACGGCTGTCTCATGGTGAGTCAAATGGTTTTTCCTGGCAATGGTACTGACCTCATCTCCTCTAACTATAAGTTAAAGGAAGTTTAGGCACTGACTTTACATGGACACACCTTCATGTAACTTCTGTATTAAACTGTTTTAACTTGGAGACAAATGCTGATATCAGCCCCCCAAATAAAGCTGGATAAATTCATGGAAGAATAGCCCACCAAGGGCTACCAAGTGTTACTAAACCCAGAGCGCTGTGTCTGTTTTGAAAGGTATTCATCTGCAAGTCAGTGTCATCCAGGAGAAAATTTTTTAGATGTTATTTATGTGCCCACCATCCATATGGGCATCCAGAAGGGTGAACTCTCATCTGGCCAAGAATGGTCAATCTTACATCCTGACAGGCATCACAGTCATGAATCAGAGCTATCCTCTTCTGAGGAGTATCTAAAATAGTTCTGTGCACACTGCACAATTTAAATCTCACATGCTTCATGTGTTGCATTACATTAGGTATATACACTCACCCATGCTGAAATAAAATCTCAAGTTCCCATAACCCGTAGTGTCCATGTATGGAGTACATATTTTTCTTTCTCCATCTCTGAGAAATACCATAGCTGAGCCAGATTCCAGTGTCCCACATTCAGTACCAATGACGGCTCCAAATATGTCCCACCTGGAGAGGTCAACAGTGGATGGAGAATATGCAGAGGCACGTTATTGATAAAGTCATACAAAGCATGTTCTAGAAGTTCATTTGTACATAGAAAAGTAGCTGCTGCTACTCTTAAAGAGGACAACTAAATGCAGTTTTTCAAATATTATTCCTATGACATGTTCAATACTAGTTTTTAAACTGAGTTAATTCATATAAAGCAAAATAAATGTAAATATTATTAATAAAGAAATTGGCAGAAAAACATGAATTTCTAAAATAAATGAGGCTTTTAATGACTGCTATTACCAAATATTTAGTGTTGTATTGTTCTGTCATCTTCACTATTTTTCTGGCATAAAAATGTTTAAAATATAATTGCATTCTCTTTCTTTTAGTATAATATAAGATTAATAGATCAATGAAACTTGAAAAGGCACATGTCCACCATATCTGCTATGCAGTCATTAAATATGTAGGTAATAGCTGAAAGTGCTCTTTTCATCTTTTTGAGCATTTAGGGTAACAGTTTTTAACTAACACATGAACTGCGTATGAAGAAAGACTGCTGTGTTTCTAGTATGTGATATTATCTTTCTCAGTTTTTCTGTACAGCATTTTCTTTTATTCTGTGATAATTAAAAAAGCTGTTGTAGAATTTTTCAATTAAATATTTTCACTGAAAATATGTTTTCATCATGAGAGCACTGGTTTCTTCAAAACTCAAAATATTTTGGAAGATTAGAAACCGTTGAAAACTTGTACATTATTTTGCTCTGATATGTTATTATTCATGTTGAAGTCTTAATTCACAATAAAGTATTTAAAAATTATAAGGCTGATAAAGCAAAGAAATTATTTAGAACCACTAAATCCTGATAATCCAACCATTTAACTAGCCAGTGTGATTCAGGATGAATGAGAAAACATTAAATTTCAGAAACTTTTGTGGGGCGGCAGAGCCTCTTCCAGTCCATTTCCAGCAGAAACAACCTCTAGCAGTCATGTACCATAGGAGAATTCTAAAAACTTTCATTTCAACAACTTAAAAGTCTATTTATCAGTTTAACCATTCCAACTATTTAAAAATGTATTTCTAGGATTGTCCCAAAAGCTGCCAGTTTCCCTACTGACCTAGGCTGCGACAGACCAGCAACGTGTCTATTTGGAAATCTTGCTTTGAAACTGTCAGTCATTTCCACAGGAATTAGCGAGCTTAGCATCACTGAAAAGCTTTTTTGATATAAATATGTTAATTGAAGCACAGTTTAACCTAACTCTGATTCTGAGGAAAGTATTTTAGTTGTGCAGACTTTTAAGATATAATGTGCAATATAATCAAAATACAATTTTGAAAATTGGTCTCTTGGGCTGAAGGCAAGCACCAAATTAAACACTTGTGCCTACTTTAACTTACACAACAAAATCTCACAATGCTCCATTGATCTTTTGTATGCTCTATTTAGCTCAATTAAAACACTCTCTGCAGTGACCCACAAAACAAACCAGGGTCATGAATGATGCAGATCATGGATGTTTCCAGGGATCCTCTCCTTTTAGGCAGCATTAGAAATGAAAACCAGAAAGATCTTCAACATTAAAAAGACTGGCATTTAAAAAAAAAACAAAATGAAAACACTGCCTATAAGGATAAATGAAGAAGGAACCTGGGTGATGGCATGACAGAGACATAGACATTCTTGATTAAATATTGCATTTGGAGTCATCTATCGTTCACATGACTCTTGAAATTCTTCTTTACAAGAGAGACAACAGAATGATATATGGAACTGAATTAGATCTACTGGACACAGAGGTCCAAAGCTGCAGTATATCTGCTAGAGGCGAGAGGCAGCCTGATGTGAGGATCTGATCACTTTTAGGTCCTAATTTATGGAATTAAAGAGAAACAGAATGACAGTAGAAAAAACCTGTGGTACGAACAACAGCAACACCTGATCATGTACCCTACTGCTCTAGGTGGGACATGAAAAAAATATTAAGCAATAAGCTCCTCTACCCTCACCACTGAGCTCTTTCAGATGTCTCACTCCCAAGAGCATTTGGTGCAGAGGAAGGTGCTGGTGACCCTTTCACGTAAGCTTCCTTTTGCTCTCCCTTACAAGGGATGATTCTGTCTTTGCTTTGAGAGCTGTCAGGTCCCAGCTGATGTTACAAAGGGCAGCCTCAGCTCTGTCTCAGGTATTAAGTGTTTCTGTGACTATCTGAATACCGCAAAACAATATTTCAAATATAGTTCAAATAACATTCAAAAAACATTTCTCTGAGAAGGAATTAAGGAAGGTTGTCTATTGGCAGTTGTGTACAATTCCCAAAGCAAAGCCCTACAGAAATGTTGCAAAGAGGGGCAGAGGTGTTGACAATTTTATGTGATGGGGATGTAGTCCATAACATCACCCAAGTTCAACGGGTATTCATGGCTGCATGTAATTTAAACCTCCATTCTTACAGCAACAATTCAAAGAAGTAAGTTCCTAACAGAGAATAAAATTTGAAAAGTAAAAAAGAAGTTTAAAAAGGAAAAACTTTGAGGACTTGGTCTGGCTGCTTAGTGCCTTGGAAAACAAAGTTACCCCCTGCCAGGGCAGGCTGCTGCACCACCAAGATTTTACATGCAAGGACGGCAGATCAGGACCTGGTTCCCGGGTCGGCAAGCAAGATGCGAGTGCAGAATGCATCTGCCAGGGGCACCCTGCCCTGCTGCTGGCTGGAAGTGATGGCACCTGTAGGATGGAGTTGGGTGCTGTGTGACAGTGGAAATGTAATATTCCTGATTCCAAAGAAATTGTGCATTTGCTAACCAGAGTATGGCGCAAGAAATTTATTTCTGTATTACTACTCACTGCAGCATTTATTACTGTAATTAATTTTTAAAAGTTACTTATTATCCAAGAAGGAAGTGTCTTGATTAGAACAGCTGATGATGAGGGATCTGGCCTGATTTAGCTCAGCTAAACACCTGGTCCAGCAGAGACAGGATCTAGACACAGGGCAGATATCTCCAGGTAACACACTCAGCCTGTTTTTCAAGATGGAAAAGAGACTTGGATAACATCTCAAATGTATACCACATGGCCACCTAGAACACAACACACACCTACTCATTTACTGTCCTGAGTCTGAAAGAGCACTCGCTGTGCCATGGGCTGATTATTCAAACTGGGACAGAGTTCAGAGTGAGTATTTTTTCTGTAAGACCCAAATAACCCATGTGTCAATGGCACACATTAGCATGTGTTTCTTGAAGGGTGCTCTTTAAGTTCAGGACAGCATAGGCAGCATTTGAATCAGCTGCTAATGACCTGAAGTGCTTAGTAGGTTAAAATCAACATTCAGTAGAGACCCATAAATTAACAGTGTATTTTTCTCATTGCCCTAGGGTTACTGCAACTAATGAAATACTTCTTTTCTTTAAATAAAAAAGAGTCAAGACCACATTGTTGGTTATTTTCTTTTTGTCAGAATTTATACACTGAGGTACATAAAACAATACTTCTTTACCAGGATAGTAGGGGTTTTTTTAAAGTTCACTCATGTTTTATTAAGAGCAGTAATTTTACTGTCCTAGATGGATTCTTTACCTCCTGTGCCTTTGCTGCAGTCTCTGCTGGATATTGCTTTACAGGTACTCTTTGAATCCCAATGTATATATTTAAAGGAAAAACAGTAAATTATCAGCCAGATCTTCAGTTCTGGCATGGTAGGCATGGCCATGCTTTCGGTACTGGAAGGTGAGAGCAGGCTGCTGCTTCAGCTGTCCTGCCTCCACCTTCTCCTCCTTTGGCACCTGCAGGCTTCTGCATGAGCAGGACCTCTCTCATGGCAAAGTGTGGCTCACAGCAGGGATCCAAAAGGGGATTAATTTCTCAAATAATTAGATTTCTTGTGGATATGAGTTTGTTGAAAATATTCAGATGTGACAGAATGAAAAAGCAGATCAACATCACATGTTTTTCACCACCATATAATTTACAAGCACAAGTTTTTTCACTAAAAGCTTTAGTGACAGAATGATCTGGAGACAGACTGCTCCTCCTGGGCTTTCCAGACATGTTCCTTCCTAAAATCCATGATCACCAGTTATTTACCGTATTGCTATTTATTCTAGTCACAATCTTCCCTGAGTATACAGCAAAGATAAAATGCAATTCTCCATGTCTCCAGTTTTCTCATCCCTGGAGCGATGCTGTGCACCTGCTTAAGGCCCTGTGCAGGTGACGGGAACTCACCCTTTGGGCTGGCTCTCAAACTCCTCTGCCCACTGCTCCTGGGCATCCTCCGTGGAGAGGTCCACATCCCGGGTTGTGGCAAAATTGAACTCACTGCCTTCAGTCCCATGGAAGTAGATGGAGTTTCCATCCGACTGGCAGCTATGCTGTGGGCAAAAGGAGGTGATGTTACATCGGGTTTGCAAGGGCAGCTGTCCTGCTCGTACCATCAGAGCTCAGAGTGAGCTGTGCATTATCTAATGACACAACAATGCCTGAAACAAAATAAAAATAAAAAATGGGTGGTCATCTTTCATCTTTTTTGGCCCACCCCCAGTGATGATTGCATCCTAATCTCATACCTGCTTCCCTACAAACACATTTCAGGTCATTGTAAAACCGTGTTTGCATAGAAAAGGTGTTTATCATATCCTTGGGTGTTTATTTCTGGTTTTAAGTACTGTCATTATGCACATACACATACATAACTGTGAATACAAATAACTTTTGTAATATATCAAATATTGCTATGGGTATTTTATTGGCATAAGAGGTTCAAGCTGTGAAACACATCAGGTCTCCATGCCTGAATTTTTGCCAGAAGAGGTGTTTATGTGTAAAACTGCGATGCATTGCCATACAGTAAACTTTGGGCCTGAACTGTACAAGTGAAAAGGCTGTATTTGCCATATTTAATTTGAATAGCGTAACAAATAGCTCCATAGGCAACTAGCTCTTGTGACACAGCAGTCTCAGGGTCCTGAGGCTGTCCTCAAACCCAACATGTCTGCTTTTCCTGTCGCATTTTTGCATATACCCCCTCAGCAGCACCAAATGAAGCCACGCATCTGCCCTGGTGTGCCCTGACTACCACGACTCTCCAGGTGTATCAGCCTGGAAGAAGCTGTCTGTGAGGCGCACATGGGGGTTACAGCACAGGTTTTCTTCTTTCTCCCATCCTACTTTGCCCTCTTCTGTGTCTGAGAGGATGGCAAAGGTCTGCAAAATCTATGTGGCTGAAGCAGATACTGGAAGCCTCTCAAGAAGATCTGCCTGGTCTCAGTGCAAAGTGAGAACTTGGCATATTATTGAATTGTTCATATTACAACAAATACTGATAAAAGCAATAATTAGCTAAAACACTTTTTTGGGGGGGAAATCTTGGTCGCATTAAAAGTGAAAGTTGAAATAAGAAGTGACTAATTAGAATAATTCTGCATTTTTACCGCAGTTCAACGACTTAAAAAAAGATAAAATAATGCCAAATTGCATTGACCTTTTCAGAGTCATCTATGCCCTTCATACCGCACCAGCAGTCACCTCTTCTGCATGTAAAAAGGTCATGGTAGTGCCACACAAGTGAATAATTAGATTTTTAATGAAAAGAAAGATGTGGCAAGAAATGAAAACTGCCCAATATATCTTTTGTCTGTGGGATTTTATGAGCAAAGTACAAAATAACATCTTTTGTCAGATTCTATAACTCTTCCTTCATTTACCAATGCAAAAAAAGACATAACCGAAATTCTTATGTCGATGGTTTTCAAGTATGGTTGGTTAAGAATAACTCAGTAATTAATTTATATTTAGGAATGTAATTTGTGACTATGTTTCTACAGGTGCCTACACATCGTTAGAAAAAAATCTGAGTACTTGAATTCTGATTTCTATATAGAGACTTCCTGGTCTACAGTTGAATGACAACAGCTCTGTTTATTAACAATGTCTAAATATGTCTTAAAGAAATAAACACACTATTAAAATGTAAAGACTGTTTCAACTTCTGAAATAAACGAATTGCTGTTGAAGTGCTTTTCTTCCAAAGAAAGGTCAAAGCAACACAAAGATTCTGAAGTGCTGATAATGTATCACAGAAATTAAATAGATTTTTGTCACAAGCCCCCTTGCTCCGTTAATGCACTATATACACAGTGCACGATATATGTAGCTGCTGCCTCTGAAAAGGCAGAATTATTTACACATAAAATATTTTATAACTTGCAGAAATTAATGAAACAGTTTTATATTTTGTTTCTATTTGAAAAACACTATTTGTACATTTATAACTGACTGAGAAATGGCTTTTGTTCACTGATTTTATCCTTCATGCTCACAGGCATCGCTAACATCAGAATTTTAAGAATGATTTGTTTATTTTGCCTCTTGCTTTTCAGAGTTTTCTTCATTTGCTGAACAGAAATGAAGTATTCTTTATCTGTCAATCAATCTGCCACGAAACTCCTATTATCTGCAGGCAGTCAAGTAAATACACTAAAAATAAATATTCACACTAAAACTTAATTCAAATTTATACATAACCCTTCAAGTCTTAAGAAACAAACAGACAAATAGATCCTCCTGAGCTTGTTATTGCAACTGCATACAAGCTTTCAAAAATCTTTTATGAGCCTTGCTTCTCAGGTGCTAAGTTATAT
Organism: Mesitornis unicolor; assembly: GCF_000695765.1. Classification (NCBI taxonomy): domain Eukaryota; kingdom Metazoa; phylum Chordata; class Aves; order Mesitornithiformes; family Mesitornithidae; genus Mesitornis; species Mesitornis unicolor. The sequence continues at coordinate 32,396 of NW_010169960.1, forward strand.
GTAACTATATACTTGATAGTGGGGTATGTAATTAGTAATCTCTTGCATAATGAAAGCTCCCTGTTAAAATAAACACAGAACAGATACAATACCATTATCATTTAGTGTTTGTATGTCCTTCTGCTGTCTAACAGAATATTTACATCTGATGGAGTTTCCATTTAGGTTGTCAAGACAAATAAATGGGCAGTTTGGCAAAGAGGTGAATACGTAATTACTTATACAGTGGTGTGTGAGCAACCCTTTATGAAAGCTCAAAAGCATAATTTATTTCATTAGTTCTATAAAACCATCTTTATGTTTTTATATATAACTACACAGTATCTATGAATATGTATTTTATTCATATTTTATATGTTAATAAACTACACAACGTATAGCTCAGATCACCCTCTGTTCATATTAGCGTTGGATCTCATGTGAAACAGCTATGCAGAATAAGAGTTCGGATTGGGGTTCAGATTGGGGTTTAACTCCCTCTGTTATTCTATGTACCTATGAAACCAGTAATAGAAGCTCATTAACTTTTCAGAGAGTGAGAAAGATGCTCAAAACACAGGTACACTGTTTATAGAAGTTCTGAGGGAGAGCCATCATTTTCTGGTACATTTTTGCCCCAGTTCCACCATTTGGGACCCTGGAGGTATGCCGATCGGAGAAGCAGATGAGGACCCACCCTGTTTGCTGCCCCAGAAAGCGCCAGGGCTCCTCTGCTTATGACCTCGACCTCTCTCACCTGCCACATTTCCCTCTGTATAATCACCATCCCCAGTTCACACTTAGCTTCCATATTTTTCTTTTCATTTTCCAATCAGTCACTGTCTGTCACTGCTTTTACTGCTTTTTTTTTTGTCATCTGATGTGTTTGCTGAGGGGTGAATAACCTCAAAGAGCACACAGCCAAATTTTCCAGAAGCAAAAGAAGCTCCACAGAAGATGGTACCTCATCAGCATTGCCCCCAACAAGCTTGTCAGTCTTGTTCAACATCCAGAAGGCTGCTGACTGTGTTGGATTATTTTGTGGTTTTGTAATAGGGTTTGACAGATTAGAGACTAAATTGAAACCATCAGTCTCATTTTCTCTTGAGTTCAGCCCAGGATTTGAATCCAAGTCTTTAGAAATGAACTAAAGTACGATTTACATACTGTGTTGCCTCTTTCCCAAATTAAAGGCTTTACATTTGCAGTGGTAGTCTATACACTTCCAGTATTTAAGGACTGAATTTTACAGCTCTTTTTTTTGTCATTCTAAAGTGATAAAAAATGTGGAATGAACATGTTCTGTGTTTTTAAACTAACTGATTTAAGTTCTTCCTAAACTGAAGATACTGCAGATGTCTCTATGTAGATGTAGAGTTCTCTTTTATGAATTCCAGACTAAATTTATCCTCTGCTTCATTTTTATTTATACTTAAAAGATCTATAAAATAAGAGAAAAATTATCTTGTTATGCAAATTTTGTATCTAAAAGGTCAAATGATAGCAACTTGTAGGGTATTTCTCCTTGTTACCATGGAAGCATTAGCTGTAGGTCCAGAACCAAAGCAGAATTTAATTTTATTTAAAGGGGATTAAAAACATGTGGAACATTTAGTGTGTCCTCACACAAATTACAACTCTGAAAAGTTAACTAATTTCTGAGGAAAAATTAATTTAGAGAATAAATCCTCTGACAAATCTGATAACCCTTATTAAACAAAGTTTTCTCCCAAACCACCTACATAGTAGAACATAAGACCTTTGCAGACACTTGAATGGAGACACTTACAGCAGCAGCAATTTCCCATTGCCTGCAACTGCAGTGGGACATCAGCCTGCCATAAGTAAACTGTTGTATTCCTAAATAAACAACTCCTGCCTGTTGCCAAACAGAAGGAAGCCAAGTTCTGTTCAGGGACCGTGGTCATCCCAAGGGAAAAAAAACCCCAGTTTAATTTAATCTGGCACTATCAATACTATTATTCACTAGCTGCAATTCTTAAGCTATTGCTTTGCATGAATAGGGCAAAATGAAAATTGGCTGGATGCATTCCCGTATCTCAGCACGATTGGATTGGCTTTCAATCTAATCTTCACTCTGAATGTTCTGTGTTTCTGAAGTTTGTCTACTGGATAGTTATGGTATCACTGCTTTTTCTCTGCTTTTAAGTCCTGTATGGTTCATCCTCACCTGCCTCCACCATTTCCCATATGCACCATCTCGTGGCCCACTTTTCCTTGATTGCCAATGCTTGCCATGACATCTGCTGGTGTGACATCCAAGCTTGCATGCCCTTGACCCTTCTGCCCACCGCACTTGGCAAGTTTCCCATAAGATTATGTCCTTCAGACACTTCCTTAGCACTTTTGTCAACAAGTCTTGTCATTGATTACACTGAAGAATGCACTGCTTATCAGGATGAGCATTCCCCTCTTGCAATATTTCCTTTTACTCCCACATCTCCCCAACCCCAGCTTATCACAGAATCACAGAACGTTAGGGATTGGAAGGGACCTCAAAAGATCATCTAGTCCAATCCCCCTGCCGGAGCAGGAACACCTAGATGAGGTTACACAGGAAGCCGTCCAGGCGGGTTTTGAATGTCTCCAGAGAAGGAGACTCCACAACCTCTCTGGGTAGCCTGTTCCAGTGCTCTGTTACTCTCACTGAGAAGTTGTTTCTTCTCAAATTTAAGTGGAACCTCCTGTGTTCCAGTTTGTGTCTGTTAACATGGACGTTAACAGCTTATCTCCTGTTTTATAAATGGATGGCAATTTCTTGTGACTCTGGCTATCTTTTTGGTGTGCCTCTTAAGAGGCAGTAGTGGTACATTCCTTGCTCATGGCTCTTTGATGCTACAATGGTATCACTACTACAAAAATTATATTTTCATGCTAAAATTGCTGTTATCTGTGCATACTTCTAGTTTAAGAGTACAGTTCTTAGCCAAATTGTCTATGAGAGCCAGCAAGTCTTATTAATTCAGGTGAGATGTCTGTTCTACCTTATGAAGGCATTAGCTAATAATTAGAAGATACAAGCTATAGGAGCGTGTAGTGCATGGATCAAAATCAAAATTCTGCTAAGAGTCTGTCACCCTCTTTATCCTACCCTATAGTCCTTAGATTTTACATCTTCTCTTTTTTTTGGTAGGTGCTTTTAGGAAAGCCTCTTGATTGTCTGAGATATAGAAGGGTTTCAGTTAGGACTGTTCAAAACCGTTGGTCAGCAAAAGCAGGGAAATCAGATTTGGTCAAACAGGTACTTTCCAATTGGACATATTTATGTTTTCATAAATAAATACTGATCCACTTTCCATAGCATCTACATGGCTTAAGGGCCACAAGTCAGATCTGGGATCTTACATCATGTAGCATGCCTGAACTATCTCCGTATTTTTAAAGACTTGCAAAAGAACATCACATAAAGAGACATCTGCTACCCTCAGGATGACCTCTTAGCTGGGAGGGACCTCTGGAGGTCTCCCATTCACCCTGCCATGTGAACTAGCACAAGCATCAACCAAATCAGCCACAGTTGCAGCTGAGGACACAGCCCTGAAGACTTTTAGAAGCTCAAAAGATGAAGACTGGGAATGTAAACAGAAGCACTGAAGTTCACCTAAACCAGTTTCTGTCCCATTTGTCCAAGTCAAACTTGTGAATCAATAAATACCTCTTGGCTTTACAGTGTGGATTTCTTTACTTGGAGAGCAGAACAGAGGGCAACTAAATGATACAACCGTGCCATTCAGAGAAGCATCAACAGGAAATGTTAGTGTGAAATTCCTCAGTGAAACAGATTTTTTGGCTGAGGTGCTGCATATCATCTTCCTGAGGCTCATCTCTACACTCTCATAATGTTGTTCACCTCTGTGCCTTTTAAGTATCCACAGTCATCTTTACCAGCATTTAATTAGGTTTTTATCAGAGACGAACAGTGATGCACCTCTTTGTATTCTCTCTCCTGGGCCTAATGGCCTCGATGATTCTTTCAGACAGCTGTAGCCTCACAATTTATTTTTTGGCGACATTTCTTGCATTGGAATGAATGTGTTGGGCATTTGGGCAGTGCCAGCTCGCAAAGGGCTGATGGCAGATGGAAAGAAATCTGCCCAGTATGCCTTCACCTCTACACAAGCAGAGGGCCATCAATTTCCCCCATTAAGGAGTTGTCACACAGCCCACCCAGCTGGAGGAGCATCTCTGATAGCCAGGCTGGCTGGAGTGTGCTATTCAAATACAAAACGCACTTTAAAAGGAAACGAAAATATCATTTGTCGGCAAATTGAAAATGCATGGCTTTGACTACAGCCAATTTTTTAATGACTGTAATATTTTAAGTGATTATTTTTGCCACTTCAGATTGCTCCTTAGAGAGGAGAGGTTTTTTAATTAAAATCTAGGCAATGTAAACAGATGAGATATGAGAAGCAGAGGAACAAGAAAAAAGATGAAGAAAATTAATTAAAACAGCATTGTCAATGCAGCCATAAATTAAATATTGTGTCTTTCTGGGAATGAGTCACGCAGGTTTTTGAAATTTTTGGATGTTGACATGACAGCAGGTAGAAGGATAGATTCAGTCTTGATAAAATCATAGTCTGTGTGCAATGTCTAATGTGCATCTACCAGTAAAGGTATGATGATAGAATTTAGGAAAGATCTTAAGTTCCAAATTCTGTGAAGTCTGAAGTCTCTTCTTCAACCAAAGGAAAAAATACAGTGTGATTAGAATACTTTCCCATGAGATAAACAGGCCTTTAGTCTTTCCACATGCTACATTTTTGTACCATTTAATGTAAAAACAGAATGAAGACCTTGGCTGCAAGAGCAGGCCAGGTGCACAGAGGGTTATAGTGCACCTTCCTTTCCAAAACAACGGGATGAAACTTGTCCTGTGACGTAGTAACAAACAGTTTATAAAGTGTGTTCTCACTCATCATTTCCTATTAGAGGCTGTTATTCAAAGGCTAGTGCTCAAAACACTTTTCTTGTTTACAAGTGATTTGTGTGATTCGTACGGTTCTTAAATTTCTAGGACACTTCATGATGTTTGGATAACTTTGGTCTTTCTGGCAATGACCGATTTCCTTAATGAGTCATTTAACTGGCATGAACTGAACTGTTCCTCTGTGTTATTAAGAACTAGTGATGTTTCTAGCACTTTGCAACGTGCATGAGTAAACCTCATCTGTTCTTCCAAAAGTAACAATGTGTATTTACACCACTGTAAAATTAGACTGAGAAAGAGTCAACCAAAGTCGTTTCTACTCTTTGGCATCTAAGGGGTCAATTCATGTTGTTTTTATTAATGTGCATCTCACAGTTACCTGCAAAGACCAAATCCTTTCCTTCTAGGAGGCAGGAAAGACCCCTGGTGCTTTTATGCCAGCTCAGAATGAACGCTGGCTCCCTGCCACCCCCCACCACATTTCTGAGCTGCGGGTAACTGGCATGGAGAAAGGTGCAGTTCAGCATCGCTGTCTGACAGCGATTTTCAGCTGCCCAACTCACAGCACTACAGTCAACCACCTATCAGTTCCAACGACCCTCTAGGCATTGTATCTAAGTATTATTTTAATTAAAAGTGTGATTATTTACACACACAAAAAAAAGCAAGAACAATTCCATACATGGGCTAGATCCAGTCCAATTGAAATATAAGGTTGCCTCCTCTGGGGCACAGCTCAGTGGCCACATTCTCACTAACAGGCAACAGTCGACAGGTTTTGTGGACCCTGCTCCGCTTTCTTCACCTCTCCTCCCCTCTCACACTCCTTCTTCCACCTGCAGAGAAGCAGGAAAGCCTCTCAGATGAGGTGCAGCAGGAAGTCTGCTTGCCTCCTCCCAGGAAGATGTGGTGGATAAGGGCTCCTGCGAGGCAAAGCAGCTGGCTAGAAGGCTGGGTTTGGCCCACAGAACAAATGCTGCCTTGTTATATCTTATTCAAAAACAGAGTCACGTTAGAAGCATTTATGTGTAAATTTGTCCAAAATAGGGACATAGCAATTTCAGCCTGCCATTTTCACTCTTGCATAGATAGAAGATCACCTTTCTTACTGCAAACAAATATATTGGATCTGATCCAATGGGTACCTCAAGTGCTTCTTGAAACAAGAATTCAAAACCGAAAAATGGAAAAAAATCTTGTTATTTTCAGCACAAACAATTAAAACCAACAAAGATATATATGGAATGTCAGGATGCTTGTTTTGAAAGACGACTACCCAGTGCCGTTCCTATTAATTAACAGGGTATTCAGAGATTTGGAAATCTGCTCTGGAACTGGGGGTGTGGAATAGCTTAATCAGCCTTTCCTTTTGCCAAACTCTTAGCCCTATGTGCACATCTTCCCCGCTCAGTGACACAAAACACCATGGGTTCAGGAAGGACTCGTAGATCTGGGATGTGCATAGCCCTGATGTGCTCAGGGTGTGGTGAAAGGTCATGGAGTTTATGGACACATTTTCAGCATATTTTTCTGAGTGTGAGTGTTCAGTTCTCCCACTCTCTTCTTATGCAGCTTTCCCTTCTGCTAAGCTTGCAAGCATTTCTGGGAAATGAAAATGAGCTGAATGGTGATGTCCTGTTACCTAAGGGGCTTACTGGATCAGGATGTTGGGATTGGGACTTTTTCAGGATTAAATGATCATGTCCACAGTAGTGAATAACATGCATTGGGTTCCCCAGTCCTAAACCCAACTTGCTCAGTGAGGCTGGCACAGAACTTCCTCTCTTGCCCCATCCCATGCTAAGCCAGGCTGCACACTCACAGCTTAGCAGCACAGACAACCTCAGGTGTAGTCCCCAAATCCTGCAGACCAAAGCAAGCTGACCGGCTGGATGCAACCTTCAGATACCAAGTGGACAGCGGCTGCAACCACTGTAAGACAGCAATGCTGTAACTTGACTCTTCTCAAAGATGAGATGCGTCACTGGATTAACACATCATGACCAAATGTATTGTGACTCTACTGTCTGTAATGATCTATACTGCTTTTTCCCAGATACGGAAAAATTCCAGAGATGGGTGATTGGTCTCAGTGCTACTTTTATGTACTCAAAAGCTTTGCAGAGACATGTACTGTAAGACTGCTGAGAATAGTTCCCTCCTCAACCTTTTTTGAGCTTGCACATCCAATCTCGGACCAGGGCAGTCAGAGAAAACAAAAAAAACTTGGTAAATGCTTTATCTCAAAACAGAACAACTTCTGATCAAATATACAAGATATATGAAGTGTCCACTGAAAGATGAGATCATTTCCCTGTTTTATAGTAAAGATCCAAGAAGCATTACTGAAGGCGGAAGAGTTCTTCTTTTCCCCCAACTAGCTCTGAAGTCTTGAGGTGCACAGCCCTTTAACAGCTCTCAGAGCCCAGCACTGCTTCACACGTTTCAGCCATCTCAACCACCAGTGCAATGTCTTAACCACGCTCGACTGCAAGGCCGTGCTCACACTCAGAGCTGTCACTGGAAATATTGAAATGCAGTCAGAAATTTATCCTGTTCAACACCCTTCCACGCAGTCCAACACAGATAAATACGTTCCAGTGGATCCAATTAATCTCCTAAGGGTTGATTGGCCTTGCTAACAGCATCTTTCTTGTCTTTTGCTGTCTTCTTTGGAACCAACACACACAGATTCAGTGGCTTATCTCTCAGCTTGCTGCCCATCTCAGTAGCCAGTTCCAGCTGCGTCTGCAACCAGCCATGTGCTTTCAAAAGAGTACCAACCGCTCCTGAGCGCAGCAAGAAACGCAATCAAATTCCTGGTCCAAGCTCAATAAGACTGGGAGAGGAGGAGAAACCGCTTCCCAAGCTGGGCACAGGCAAGATCCCGTAAGTGTTTACTGAGAACACGCTGTCCAAATCCATTGAACTGGAGTGAACACATGAGCGCATAATTACTATTAATGCTTGCACTGTCCACTTCAGTGACTGAACACACCACCGAACCTAACCCAGAACCCAGATATTAGTCTTCACTGTAGTCTTCATTTCAGCTGTCTTTTAAACTTACTAATCTAAGCAGCTATTAATCTAAGCAGTTTTACCAGCAAAACTCCTGGAATTGTAATGTTTGCTGTTTATTTTAGTAGACCTCAAGTACTACCAAAGTAAATTTTCTACAGAAAAAAGAAACCAGCTTTCTTTGAACATGATAAGCATCCAACAAGAGCATGTACCAGCTATAACAAGCAACTCTGAAAGCCACCTCCTGAGTAACTATTGGGAAAGAACTTGCTGAACCACATCTAATTGTGCAAGCCACAACAACATTTATTCTAAACTACCAACAAACCATATCCTAATGCCTTTCTTTACTAACAGAGTAACCCATTAAGGTGGGCAACAAAATGGTTGAAGGAAGCCAGTGAAGAAGTTAACACAAACTTCAAGAAAGATTTTTAGGGCAAATTTATCTACAATACTAATTGTCAGGGGACAGGAGGACATGAATTGAAACTTGTATGGCACAAATAGGCTTGGCTGGCAGAGAAAAGGTCTCATCACATTGAAATGGAGTTTTGCATAGTGATAAACTGTGAGTATGGACACTTCTTTAAAAAACACATAGGGGAGAGTTATAAAGGGTAGCGCAGTACAGCAATAAATTTTGCTGATCCCTTAGTAAAAACATAAGTAACAATTTCAAATTGCTATACAGACTTACTGAACAAACATCAGGACTATTCAGCAAGTTTTAGATGTCTGGGAAGCAAAGATACTTGTGGGAAAAAGAGAACTAGAATTAGCTTTGATGCAAGCTATCCCTGTAGCACTGTCAGGGTTTCTCCAACACTACTCTTCAGGCCAATGTCTTTGTCTATGGTAGGGAAATGTAAAAGCTTCCCCCAGTTTCCATGAACTTTTGCAGCCTGAGAGCATTAACAATACTGGGAATACTGTGAAGATGTGCCACCCACTGCTGCTGTCATTCTGCCACTCTGCCGGACGAGTTAGCTGTCTGCTGTGAAATCCTGCTTGAAACAGAGGTGACTGGTGTGGTTACACTTAAAATGGCACGTAATGTTGTTAGCACAATGTACAAAGATTCTCACAATTTTATTTATACAAAACAGCGTGTGTGTGATGGCCTGAGATTAGAGCTATGCTAAATGTTCTAAAGAAAATATTAAAAGTTTTTATAAAGTTTTATAAAATGTTCCAATCCTGAAAAGCACGAAAACATGTAAAAAAAAATGTTCCTGGTATTATGATGCTATGGCAGGGTCTATGCTGAATCTGATGTAAATTTTGACCCAATTTATAGTTTTACTTTTGACATAACATGAAATTCACATTGCAAAATCTGTTCAAATTATATTTGGCAAGATTGTTACTGAAAATCTGAGGAAAACTGGAGCAAAAAACCTTAAAAATGAAAATTGAGTACAGGAGTGCTCTGGTGAAAATCTAGATATGCTAAAAATGTTTGAAATAACTACAGGGTCCCAGCCCTGCATCACATATAGCCTTAGTCCAGTATGGCTATACCAGTCTTACACATTGTCTTAACCTGGTTTAAGTGGCTACACACAGCCAAACGTCAGCTGGGAACAGACAGATGCACATTTCATTTGTCACTGAAAGAGAAGATGATCTTGGAGGGATGGCGGATTGGTGAATCCTCACTCACATCTCATGTAAGGTTTGAGCTTGAATGCGATTTCTGTCTAGATGCACAAAGTGATCTGTGCGCTTAGGTCTCTCATCTTACAAGTGACCATAGCTGTAGGTAATGCAAACACAAAGTTTGAGTTTAACTCAAAAAAAGTCAAAAAAAACAGCGAAAGGACAAAGAAAAAATAAAAATAGAATAAATAAAAGCAAAAAAAGCAAAGAAAAAAGAAAAGCAAAGAAAAAAGATGATTACTTGCTAAAGTTTAGATGCTTTTTGTGAATGTTTCAGACAATTCAAGCAGTGTTTAGGCTTGCCCAACTGATAAGTAACTGCACCTATGGCACATAAATCCTTTCTTTGCTTTCACACATTCACATGTATGGGCTGGATCTTAAAATTCAGAGATAAGACTGACAACACAACAAATGTGAACTGATCACAGAAAATTACTTCATTAAATATGCTGGACAATATTTTATTCTAAAATCTCATATAAAAACATCATTGTAGCTTAAATGGTCTTACTGAAGTAAAAAAAAGTCAATAATCAGACACTATGAGTAGACTAGTAGCAGTATTTATTTCTAAAAAGATTAATCTGAGGCCATTCATATCAGGTTCTGTGGGGAAAGGATGAGGCCATAACCAACTTCTTACTGCCCTCAGTATTCAACATCTGTTTCCTGTGCAATTGCCAAAACCATTACCAGCATCATAAATGAACTCCAACATCAAAACTGCCTTTTTTGTGAATGCAAAATAGGATGGAAGCAGAAAGTCATCTGATGCTCAACTCCTGTCTGCTTGGAAACATAGAAAACAAGAATTCAACTGATTTCCTGATGTTGAACAACTCTGCATTTGAAGGAACATTGTGTGCAGAGATCTTGTAGGGCTCCTTATAGAGTTTTTCCCAAAATTGTATGATCTTGCTAGACCTCATATATCAAAACAGGAGCTTACTGAGAAGGAGACTTCTAAGGAGCAGCCACTTCCTGAATGCATGCTGCAATGGAGATGTTATATTCGCAGTCAGAAAAAGTGGGAAACTATATATTTGTGATGGTTTGTGATAAAGCAAGTAGCAGTAAACAAACAAGTAGATTTCAAACTACCCAATGGAGAAACTTGAATTTGTTTCAAAAATATCACACTGTTGTGCTAACAAAAGCTGTTTCCCATTTTCTGTTATATGATCTTTGACATGAGAGTAGAAACCTCATTTGGTTTTGGTCATGGCAGAGAAGTTGCATAGTTCTAGAAAGCACCAGAGGACAGAGAAAAGGTAAAAACAATGTAAAAGAGCCTAATTCTAGAAGCAGATGGAGTGGCCTAAACACCCTTGTGTGTTCAGAGTTTGGTTAGATGTTACTGTTGTCTTCTACATACAAGAGTAGACACAATAGTAATAACATTAAGCCATAGAAAATCAGACTAACCTTAACTGTGGCTCCAGGAAAGAAAAGCCAGTTGCCAGTATCCACAGGATCAAGATTATCCTCTAAAACCACTTTTCTGTGAGCAGCATTTATGATCAGGATGTTGTCCAGTGCCCAGCAGGCTTCATACACATCACCATCATGAACATAATCCTGTTTCCACTGGAAATGGACGTTCTCCCCTTTAGCATCTTCAGGAAGGTACAAGATGTGGATGATCGTGCTGATGTTGGAAGGAGCGCTGAAAAACAACGATATGGAATTAGACCAAGTTTTAGCTAGGAACACTTTACCCTCATTTAACACATTTACTAGGTGTGACACAGTTGTGTTGACATCCCCTGTATGTTGATAAATCTTCCGTGAAGATCAGAAAACACCTGCCCTGAGGCAGAGTCCCACTGTGCCAGGCAGTGCACATACAGACCCAGCAAAGGCAGCCCTGCTTCAAAGACAGCGCTAGCTTAGGCAATAAATAACAGATCAATGCTGACTTTGGAGTGCAGGAAGAAAAAGCTGGGCAACATTCATGCTCGATGCTGGTCACATCTCCCAGGTGACTGGGCATTGTCAGGTATTTTGTAGGTATGGTCAAAAGGAAATATTAAGGGAGCATTTTACAAAAATAAGCTTTCATCAAAAGAAACTCCTGAATTCTGGTACCCCAGCGTAGAGAGAGAGCGAGCAAAGTCCAAGTCATGTACATCATATAGCTGCATGCCTGGAAGCATGAAACTCAGCACTGGACGAGGTGGCAAGCACTGGAGGTGCTAAGCACTGGGTGAGGTGATAACCATCACTAGATCCATAGCTGGTGTTATCTGGATGCCTGGAGGAGTGTGAGATGAGGCCTCATGGTCCCAGTCCCCCATTTCTTTCTGCCCCAAACAATGGAGCCATTACCTCTACCCATGCAGGCGTGAATTAATGGACTTCGTGACATTAACATAAGTGATAAGATTGTCTGTAGTCATCCCCACCCACACCTATGCCTGGTGATGTAATGCAGAAATTTGAGTATAAATATCACCCCAATTTCAGCCCCAAAAGCAGGACAGGATGAACTCGGAACCATACTGATGGACTGGACAGATTGACGAATTCGCTCCATCACTTGGGTAACCTTGTGGGTAAGATTATTTACCTCAGCTAACGCTGAGTGATATATTTTATCCTCAGGTTCATATTCCCTGAGTGTACTTTATATTTCTCCTCAGGTTCATTTCTAGGATTCCTCGAGTGTATTCCTGGTTTTGCTCCATGGTATTTCTGTTCGAATGGGCTTGTTTATTTGCCAGGCAGCCAGGCTTACTGTGGCCAAGTTGTTGTTTTTGTTGTTGTTAGTGTTTGTGTTTCATAGTGCATTGGTTTTGGTATTATATTAGTTATACAACCTTTAGTGTACCCGTAGCTTTTCAATTTATCACCAGCAATCCAAAAGAACCTGTAAATGTTGCTGTAAATAAACGATTACTATTTGTTTCCCAACTTGCGTCTGTCACATATTTGGTGCCGGCCTCACAAGACCAGATTTATCTCCCTGTTTTCGCAACACACAGTTCCTTATAGATCTGGATGGAGCAGAAAAGGTGAGAATTTTCTCTGACCAATGCGTCCTTCCAATCCCACACACCTGCTCTCAGGCTAATTCTGTGGATGGGGAGGGTCAGACTGCCCCTCTTTCCATATTCTGCTTCAATAATAATGCAGAAGCAACAACCCATTTGCCCTCTCTCCTGTTGCTGCACATCGAAAACGTGGGGAGGAAAGGAAGACCTGGAGTATTACTATTCGTATTAGGCAGTGATCTTGAGCTCTGCTTCCCAAAGCTGTCCTCAGAGCTGTGAAAGGTTCCCTCCAAGCCCTGGGTGAACGTCTTTACACTGCTAGTTGCAAAGAAAGGACACTGTGTGCAACAAAGGGATGTTGAGAATTATTATTTTTGTTTTATTAATCATCCAGCAAGGGAATTAGCTACATTCAAACCTCAGGCTGCAAGGAGGTATGAAATTGGGGTTTGTAAGATGCCAGCTACTCAACCTTGCCTCTGCCTTGGCAATGATGCTTTGGTGGGTGAATAGTTTGTCAGAAAGGACCCAGAGCTCCTAAAGAAAAAAGCCACCAATAGCTTGCTTATACAGGAGAAAATAGAGGAACTCTTTTTGTAAAGCAAAACACTAGTGTAATGAAATGTTGAAAAGCAACCATATTTGACCCATATTCACACCCAGAAACTGCTCCCACAAATCATCCTGCACTTGCTAAATGTTTCGTCTGTCACCCTCCCCTACAATGCTGCTCTGAGACGTTGTCCTCATTTCTCCCTGAGCCCACACACAGCACCCACCTTCCCCGCAAGATCCTTCTCATACCTCCTGGGAATCCAGAGCTGAAATCCTACTGACAAAACACCCCACCAATGCAACACCCACCAACACAACACCCCAAGACACAACACACCAAGACACAACACTCCCTGACACAGCACCCCCTGACACAACACCTTCCCTTCACAGGTGCCCTCCTGTCCCACCTCTCCCCATTCTCCCACCATTCCCTGGAGCTGCATGTAGTTCAGTGAAAGCCACTGAAGCACATTTAAATAACTACTGTAATTCATACAGACCGCAGGAGAAATGAGCATCCTTTCATAATTCATCCTCTCCACTTTGCACCACATTGCTCTATTGACCTATTTTCTACTGCCGACTCCAGCATTCAAAGTAAAAGCAGCACAGATCAAATTGTATATGCATTAACTTAAAAAAAATAGTTTTGAAGAGCTTGTGTTCGTACCATCACAACTCTTAAGTTTCCTGGCTTGCAGAGCTATGAGGGTGACTGAGCTGATGGTATATGATTTTGCATCAAGGTGGGGGGAAGGCGGGTGGGGAGAGGGTTGTGTGGTTACTCTGAGGCAACTACAGTGGGAGAATGAGGTACCAAAATCCACAGCCTTGCAGCTAGAGCTTTGCTTGCCTATCAGAAATTAAGTAGTTTTGCACTGCAAATTGTCTCAATGGACTGAAAATACGCTCAAGCAAATTGCTGGTGTGGCACAGACACTAAGGTAATGTGGGAAGGCAGACTGAGATGCTATGAGGACACTACATAGAAACATGTTTTCTTCCCCAATTGTACTTCTATAACTATGTATATATAGCAATGCACAAAATACCTTTCCCAATGTCATTTAATCCATCTCCAATACTGACTCTTTCTTTAAAGGTCTGCATATTACAACAAAAGGTTTTAAAATCCACATACATAATCCTTGGTGCTTTCATGTAAACCAGTTTGTTTAAAAACCAAGGCACAATTCCCTATAATCTTGTTATTATAAGAGTGTCCAGAGCTAAGTGTTCATATCAAACTATAAACTATTTTTATTGAAGGTTTTATCCTACCACAGTAGAAAATTGCAACACTATAAATTATGGCTCTTGCTGACATTAAAAGTGATGATAAAATGCAGATGTCACCAAAGCTTTGTTTTTTTCAGGCACCTGAACTTGCTGGTTATTGGAGTTGCATTTTAACTCCTTCTTTTTAAGTCCTTCTTTTCCTTACCTCCCACATAACTGATGGATGAAACTATGATTTACCAAACTGAGTGGCAGTTCAGCAATTAACTTTAGTGATCACCATTTCATCCCTTCATTTCATCTCTTCATGTGTATGAACAAGTAAGAACTGAAATGTTAACAATTAAAACAAGTTTTAAAAGAGCCAGGTATAAACACCACCTGCTCAGCCAGAAAGCATGAAAATTATTAAAAAGCTGTAACAAACCTAATTTTCTCCAGCTGAGTCCAATCTGCAGAACTGTTCTTACTGTAGGACACGGTGATGCTGGGATCTGAGTAACTAAAGCGACATGAACCCGATCCTGGGAAAAAGCAATAAAATGAGAAGTGTTACGACACAATGAAGCAATAAATGATCCTCCAATAACCACAGCTGCTGACAGTGCCTTTGTCACATCATCACTTCTCCCCCTTTTAAAGCACTTTGATTGATGATGAAATTTCCTGTGATCTGTTGCTGAAGGTAAACACAAAATAATGCATGCTTTATGAGTCAGAAATAAAGTAGAAATGATAAATCACAGCAGTGCCATGTAATCTCTGCAAATTTCCCAAGGGAAGCCAAGTAAATTACTTAACACCCCCCACTGCAGGAAAAAAATGCACCATATAATGTTTAAACAAAACCTTCTTATTAGAGAAAAATCCACACAGCAGAACTCACAGGGAAAACAGTAAAAGGCTGTTTTTCATGTTGCTATATATAAATTAAAAAGATTTCTAGAACTAAAAATACAGTAAGTGATAGAAAAATGTCTACAGAATTACTTGAGCCAAGAACAAATGTGCTTTAAGAATTTTAAAAAATAAAGACGTTAAAGATTAGTTATTTTAAGGATGCCTGAAGAGAATTAAATTAAGAAATTATCCAATATACTCACTAGAGCCTATAATTAATAATAAACATTTGATGCTGATCTGGGAATCTCAGAACAGTTTGCAAAAACGAACTAATTAAGCCTTATGGCATCCCTGCAAGGTAGGGTAATATATTTACTTTTAATTTATAAAAGGGGTCCCTTCTGGGTGTTGTCACAAAAGATGAGCTTAACAATTAATAAAGGGGACAGTCAAAACAACAAAAACTGGGACTGAAAACTTCAACCGAGAAAACATGGTGAACAACCTGAGTGGTAATTAAATACCTTAAAAATACTATTTTTCTTCAGACACCAGAAAATTCATCCAGCTCAGAAGATTCAACACCCAGTGATATAGACGAATCCTACAGTGTGCTCCAAAGATTTCTACTTCAGAAGCAGTTGAAATGTGAGATTCAAAGCAGCAGCCATCGGCTGCCTTCCGAAACCTCGGATGGCACCAGGATGCTACTGAGAGAGTATTACAGCTTTGCTCACAGTAGAGGTTTGTATTACGTGTGTTAAGAGTAGTATGTTATGTTTATCTGTGCTTCAGACATGTTCAGGCACACTGAAAATTGTGTATATACATTTTTAAAATATACATAAACATATGGAAATATATTTAGATACATGTGGAAACTGCTGACCATAAAATATTACCATTTTCCACCTTGGGGTACTTATTTTTGTAAAGAAATAAATGGCCTGATTAAAAAGGTGTTAACCACTTGTACAGGAGAACAGCTTACACATTTTAATGGGAACATATATCATGAAGTGCACTGCTTGCAGCCCCAGCTCCCCTGAGGCAGGTCCTGTTCACAGCTCTCAGCTCTCCAGAACTGCTTTCCTACCCTGAGATACACGTCGCACACCTCTGTAGGGGGAAATACACTCCAAAACATTGGATGAAACCCCATCTCTCTAATTTTGCCAGATACATCAGCTAGCATGATGGAAGCGACCCACAAAGTTACTTTCTTGTAGCTTTTGCTAATGTTAAATTGTAAATAGAGGAGCAGACAGTTCTGAGCCGCCCCAGCTGCGTGCGGTGCGTTCAGCTGGTCTGACATGTATTCTTGCTGTAACGAGGCACAGAATAATTAATATTGCAAAGGCAGCAGGACTTTGAATTACCAACCATGTACCCAAAATGACTAGAAAGCAACTGTCTGGTTATATTTTACTGACAAGGCATTTTATTTCTATCATATTAAAACGAAATGATGTCAGGAAAAGCCTTTACATTTCATATTTGCCCATCTGCTGAGACGGTCTACTTTACTGAGTGACATCTGCTGCCGGTTCCTACTTCGCTAGCATTTAGGAGTTCCAACCCTTAATCACACTCATTCATTTTATTTCAGGGGAATTCAGTTAAAAAATCAGTGAACTTCAGCCAGTTTAACCATTTTGGCTGGCTAAAGGCTGTGAGGCAAAACAGCAACATACTGACTTTTCTGTTAGACAGAAATTAAAGGAACATAAACAGTAAAAATAAACAGCAATACAGACTTAATAGCACGTGTCTTTTCAGTTATTGCTGCAATCAACTTTCGGTACAGTGCCCTTAAACAAAGTCCAAATATACTGGTTAAAAGGGGAGAAGGCCATATTTGCTGCCCACACTGCAAAGGTGATGGGAAATACAGGCTTCTTGTCAGTACAATTAATATGAAAAAACACTGTCTGCTAAATTTGGACACCCTCAAGCTGTGCAATGAAGATCAAAGTTATTACTTAAAAGAAAGAGAACCACTGAAAAGGGGCTTTGCAAGGTAGACATGGTATTTCATTTGTGTTATCGGAAAGAGAGGGAATGAAAAGAAGGGAGACAAGTACTGGTTATTATTATTTTAATAAACAGAGTAGGTGGTATTAAGATTAAAATTAGTTTAGGAAAGTCCTCAAGGTCAATGTAAGTAGCAGTTACTGTCTGTGATGAAAAATGTGTTTTTATCAGTCTTTAAACTCTTTTTATGTATTTTCCTGACACAAAATCATAAGACAGCAAGAGTATTAATCATGTAAGCATGTAATTCTGTAAAACTAGAACCATCAATAAAAAAGGAGAATTAAATCCACCCATTTGAAAAAAAAAAGAATCAACAAGGTTCAGGCATTACTCTTTGCCATTTGAACCATCTTTTTAAATATACAAGAAGCACATGGATCTGGTGCTTGTGCCTTTTATAAAACCAGTATTCATCCTAGCTTACATTAAGAGTTTCTTCCCAGGAAAAGGGAGAAAGGTGAACATACAACTGTACTGTGGGACAGGGTTTACTGAGATGGTATTGAAAGCCACCAAGGGCAAATTCATCCAGGGAAGGAAGCGTTCTTCACACCACTCCCAGGGATGGCAATAAATGGTTTGTCAGCTCCCAGCAGAGCAGCTGGAGCAGGATGTCAAACTGTAAATCTTCATACCCTTCCATCCTTCAAAGAAAAAGTTGTACAAGATGACATAAAACCTTTTGAATGAGATTAGAATAAGCTTGTTTTAAATCAAGAATGCCCAGGTTTTGAATTATCCATGAAAATGGGCAATAAAGCATGCACAATGATTACCATAAAGAAGTCTAGTGCCATAGAGAAAAAATGTAGTTTCTCTCTTAAGCTGAGGATGTCACAGCAAACCTAATGCCTTGGTGAGGTTATTGTGAACTAAATCTGACTAAGTTAGCATTATACTTTCAATATACCTATCTGAGGGGACAAACACACACACACCCCAAACCACTCCCCCAACCAAGAATAGCCTAATTTTTCTCTACATATGTATAGTCAAGCTTGTCCTTGGATTTCAGGAACAAAGTATTTTTCTCCTTTGGAGTTATTTTACTCCTTTTCATTGGCTTCTAGCTGAAGTTCACAGACTTATAAAACTTTTGAAAAAAAGCTAAAGTAGAGGAAACCTTCCTGGATTTAATTCTAGATGAGACATTTGAAGCTCAGACAGCAATTTTGTCTCTTATCAAAAACAGTGGGCAGCTTCTGTTATAAAATCCAGCTATTTTCATATACTGAATATTCTGAAACGCTAACTTATTTGGCTTGCACTTTATGTGTTTTGTTTTTGCCTCAAGGCAATTTTAAAGAAAACAAAACTTTCTCAAAGTTGAATCCAGACACTGGTGCTAATAGGGGAGTGTTTTGACTGGCAATGTATGCGAATGCTGAACAGCTCCTGACCTCTGCTTTGTTAATTCTACCGAAACTAAATAGTAAAGAGTAGTAAAAGGAAAGAAAAGTATGATTCTCAATTGCTTTGCTGCTTGTTTCGGATGGTTGATAACCCATACCCAGGACCTGACCAGCACTGACCACCTGCAACGCATACAACTAAGATGGTCATGGCTTTTTTGCCATTTTTTTTAAGTCTCATTAAGCTGACTTTGGTTTCCTTCGATGCCATCTAAAGTGATAGTGAATATTTTATGCACCTTAGTTTTTAAAATATCATGTAGGCAGAAGTACTAAGAGCAAAGTATTTCAGGAGAGATGTTACAAAGGCACTTCATATCAGGCATTTATATCCAGGCATTCAGTTATTTGTACCCAGGCTGACAATGGCAGACAAAATTAATTCTCACTACGGCTTTGCCTCCAACTGTGTCAGATTTACAGAAACCCGAGACATACAGCTGTTGATCTGTAAGATTTCTTAACAACATTGATTAGAAGCTGGTGTTTCGCTGAGATAAAACTGGGTGCCATCTGCAAGGGAAGCAATATTTTGCTCCTTATAGACTGTGACGTCCTCTGCCTCTTGACAACCTCTTGATAGTTCCTGCAAGTGCTTTCGTGGATAAGCAGATGAGATATCCACTGCTGGCTTTAAGGAGAATGAGTCTAATGTGGCACTACGCAAGAAAAATTCACAGAAAAAAATTATAGAAAGGTTTGAATTGTGTCCTGACTGTGGTCTGAATTAGAAAAGGGAGCTCAAAACAATCACATTTATCTGATACTTGAAGATTGCTTTTATTCATTTTGCTAATGGGATGAATAATGCTTACTGTTTGCTAAGGATTACAATTTGCTGATATTGCTTGAATTAAGCCAAACTGGACAGTGTAAATTACTAGTGGTCAAATTTGGCTGGCTTGCTAATAGTTTTTACCAAATTGATGAACCATACAGCCTGGTATAATGAACGCTCCATGGATCCAAATATTTTTTAGGTGTATGTTTATACAGGCTTCTAATCAAGAACCAGACAATTTTAATCATGTTAAAAAATGGAATAGTTTGTGCTGGATATACCAGAAGCACCGGTACAAAAATGTGAAACTTACTGTTCACCCCGTTATGACTCTGAACACTTCCTCAAGAGAAGGTCACAAGAGCATTTTAATTTTTCCTTGAAGTCACAACTTTGAATTTAGTTACAAGTGTGTTTTTTAATTATGACATATTGTAGAACTTCAGATTTTAAGAAGTCTCTGTTTATAGAATGAGTTCAGAGTACAAATAAATAATTTAAGTGTAAAAAAATCTTCAAATTAAAAACTGTAAGAACTGTATTCTCTTTTGTAATTTTAGTCTACTTTTCATGGAAATATGTAAATATTTTTGCTGCTGGCTGCTTTTTTCGCCCTTGCAAGAAACGGATTTTGACTGTCTTGTCTCTGAGTGTGTTCTGGTAAACAATCTGAAACAAATACCTAATACCAGAAAATAAAAATGTCAGTGTTGTTTGCCATTGGTAAAAATCAGATCTAGTTTAGCTTTAGTGAGAATTACGAATTTTGAAATGCAAAGTCTCAACTACTTATTTTCAGCAGATTTCAGAGGGCAGCTAACTTGTGTTCCACTGCAGCTTCAGGCTGTTGTTCCATTTTGGAAATGCTGAGTACTTATATATAAGTGAAAATAAAGGGTTGACAAACATGCTAAAATCATAACATGAGAATATAATTAGTAAATACATTTGATAAAAATTAATCAGGAGGGCTTCAGAATTGAAGTCTTATGAATTAATCAGAGGTCCAACCACAACTGGACGGAGCCCTGAGCGAGATGCACTTGCCCAGAGGGTGGCCCTGGTTGGAGCATGGGGGCAGCACTGGAGCAGGGGACCTCCTGCAGTCCCTTCCCACCCACCTCCTTCCAGGATCCCCAGCAACAGCGAACATACTTTTTAACAATTAATGCAGCTAATTTCCTTTAGATGAGAAGTGAAGTCTGAGGAAATACTTATCTGGCTTGGCTTCCTCTTAGTCTATTTATATTCAGAGACATGATGGGCTTCCTGTGCTCACAAATTTGTACTAATGAACAAGATCAGATGACAATTCATATTGCTTTTTGTGCTGAGAATGTTAAGGAGAGAAAAATAAGCCAGGTAGAAAGCTGTGGATCCCTTATGCCAGTTTCCAATTTATTCTGATGTAAAGATGGTCAGCTATTTATAGCATCTCTTTCTGAGATAAAGCCAGCAGGTATTTCTTGGGTAATGTGTCTGTTGCCAAATAAATCGTTAAATGATGCTTCTAAATTTAACCATACTCTTCAGTGCACTGACATTGTCTTTGCTGAAGGCAAAGGGAGTGAACTTGTCGAGAGCTGGATGTAATGGACAGCCAGTAACTACAGCTACTTAAACAATACCATTAACTCCCCAGAAATATTCTTGCAGTGGTTCTTAAATGTCTGACCTGTGCTCAGTAAGCATTTTCTACTTGTAAACTCATATTGCATGCTTCAATGTTATTGCCATTAAATACTTTATGTCAGAGATCCTTTAAGTGAGAGGGTGATCATTCAATGATTATAGCACCTTGACTTAAATTATAGCACCTTAAAGTAATTATAGCAACTTAAACTTAATTATAGCACCTTAAACTTAAAGTAATTATAGTACCTTAAACTTAAACTAATTCAGTAGTACAGTAATATGTATTGATAAGTAGAAAGAGACATTTTGTTTAACTCTGTTTAGCAGCTTGGGTCAGCTGTGAAAGTCAATAATCAAGAAAAGAAGCACCATAAGGTGCTGATAAGATTATTAAAATACTGCAGGAAGGTAAATGATGTTTTGTTTAGATCTCTACAGCCAGTCCATTCTAGAATGGCAGTAGAAAGCACACATTGGTCCCAAGAACTGCTGTGTAGAAGGAGCTATCTTGAATATAAGGATTTGAAAGTCCTTTCCTTACCTGCTTTAGTGAAATTCCCTGGCACCAAGAAAATCTGGGAAATATTTTTTCTCATCCCTGAGCTGAGGTGTCTCTCTTTTCTGAAACTCTGTAAAACAGATTGCTTGCCTTTTACTCCTTTATATGTAGGCAGATAATAATTGGTCTGGCAAAAGCTTTTTTTTGCAACTTCTGATGGGCTTTTCTATTTTTATGTAGTTTTGTTTTCATGGAAACTTCCTCCCTTCCCCACTGGAGAAGACCCAGGAGTGTGTGCTGAGCTGGGGGCTTCTCTGCTCCTCCCCTGCTCAGGAACTACAGATGCTTTGTTGTTCAAGTTAATTCAAAAATGGACACATACAAAAGTGTTATCCTCATACAATGATATGAGCAGGATTAAGATGAAAGTCACTGTGTAATCCAGCATTTATTATTTGCAGCAATCAATTCCGTAATGGCCCACGTTCGACCGCGAAGCTGTGGCACAGCCACCTGCCCTGGCTCTGAATCCCGAGGCTTTCTTTATCTTTCCTGCTTTTCTCTGTATAGTAAATCTGTAATGCTCACATTTTAATTCTTTACAGCGGCAGAGAAGCCCTGGTACGGAAGTAATAAAGACAGTATTTCATCGTAACCTTGGGCCAGCCAAAACAACACAAATCATTTTGCCACGAGACCATTAAGATGCCTTTCAAATATGGCACTAACTTTAAACCTAGGTTTCAATCTAGGAATTATCCAGGCAGCCACTCTCGTATAACTCAGCAAAATCAATAAACACCACCTAACATTTCCACATGCTATGTGAAGTGTGCTAGATGATGTTACTCGCCCGTCTTATTCTTTCACATGAGATCTAATTTATAACCTACGGATCTACACAAAGGACTTCTCCCCCAGGAAGGTGGAACTAGGACATTTCATGTCAGGCAATAGCAGATGGCAACTTGAGGGGCAAGTCAAAAACCTTAATATTGTTTTAGTAGGGGAAGAATGGGAAGTGAAGTAAGCAGAAGAAATGCAGAATGGTGAATGACACCAATTTTGGCATTGAATTATTTAAAATTCACAAGCTTTTCCCAAATGTAAAGGAATGAAATTAGGACAAAACAACCTGGGGGTTCAGATACATTCAGTGCTCTGCTCTCAGTGCTTAGAGGGGACTGGATCTGAATATAGCAGCAATCAAGCTTCATTTCATAGTCTTCATTTCTTACAGACATTAGTGCTTTAAATTACCTATTGTAAAAACTGATTTTATGCATTATTTAAGCTCAGTTCAGACAGGGTCCTACCACAATTTTATTAGCCAGCTTCCTCACAATGAAATCCTTTAGAACCTCATGCCAGCCCAAAAGGGCTCCACATTTACCTAAGGCAAGATAATCTCCCTGTCTTGTGGCCAGCAGAACTGGCCAGCCTCTTCCCTGTTAGTACCACTGTTGGTATGACCATATGGGTGGTATGGATGTGCCATGCCTGCACAGAAAACCTGATGCTTGCTGGAAGGCACTGGAGGAGGAGAAACTTGAGTGACTGAAGGAAACTATTTATGATGGTGATTGAAGTGCAGGAGGTGGCTCAACATGCCCAAAACATTTGGCACCATAGTTTCTACCATGAGTGTTTCTGTGTTCAGCTAACAAGATAGTGAGGGATTTAAAAGATCAAATACTTTTCCATGCTGAATTCAGAAGGGGCTTATTTTTCACTTTGGCATTCCTCTGGAGACATGTGAATGAATTTTCATAGCAATTCTGAAGGAGATTGCTCACCTCTGTCCAGTTCTGCTGAGAGCAAGCCCAGCACTTCCTCATGAAATGGACATTACAGCATTTGTCAGTCATCTGATAGCTTCTGCTAATTGTAAAACTGAATAAACAAAACTGGAAATTAAGATAAAATGATCAGCAATGGTTCCTCTCAGCCAAAGCTAAGGCCTATTTAACAAAACATGTTTGGATGTGTGAATATCTATTGAGTGGTCTAAATCCAAGCAGAGGATAAACAGATGACATAAAAACCAGTACCGTCAATATAACAGCTGCCACCAGAACTGAGTTAAAGTATGATAAAAATATAAATAGTAAGTGTCTTCAGACTGTTACATGGGGCCAAATGCAGCCATCATTGTTCATGCAGCCAAGCCAAGCGCAGTCAGGATGTTTCTGGCTGGAAGGAGAAGGAATCGCCGTCCCACACAGATGCTCTGCAGAGCCCTCCAGATGCTGCTCTGGGGTACAGCCCAGAGAAATTGTTATTTCATCCACAGAAATACATAGGGGGCAGTGAATCAGCTGCACTATTTATGTAATTAGATAATTTTTGTAAAATTATTTTTTGTCCATCATGGTCTTCTATTTGCTGAGGTGAATAGGGAATTAAATGTGTTTTCTGAAGCACAGAAGCTTGGCAGGAAAGAACTAATCCAAAGGGCACATTAAACAGTTGTTATTATTATTATTAATAATATTAATAATAATAATAGTAATATCTGTAGTTTAAATATGCATCATGGCAACAAAATAAGTATCTACATTATCTACACAGTCAGTTACATTATATAATTTAATTCTGCAAGATACATTGGTATCAAAGTCAAATTGCCACTACAAAAATGAAGGAAAAAAAACCTAAGCCTAAAAAAAAAATGGCACACTATCTGTGCTTTGTCTTCAACAGACATCACTGAGACCCTTAGCCCATGGATCAGCTCTCATGTAGACTCTGGCGAGCTTGGTAGTTCAGGAAGAGTAACAGAGGCTGCTGGGGTAATGATTCACTAACCTGATGTCTTAGGGCAAGGTAGAGCATGACATGAAAACCCTTTTGGAACCATTATGTCACAGATCTGCATCCAAATCAATGACCCTTACTCATATGCTAATCAAAAGCAATCAATAGCATATTTTAAATAGTTTTCTCCATTACACTTACAGAGGACTGTGAAATCAGCCAGCATTAAAGATAGACTGTAAATAAACTAAGCCACATGGGAGTTCTTGGCATGCTCATTGCACATAGACATCAACTCTTAAAAAAATGGCAGTATAAATATAGAGTCAGCACAGGTAATACAATTACTCCTCATTAAAATACAGCTGATGGTCTGATAGAATTAAAAAGCGCAAGAAATTTGAAGTGAAGACAGGGTTGATTACTCAACCAGAAAATAAAGTTGCAAGAGTGGAAAGTGTGTTGAGTGAGATTGGAGAAATTATTGGTTTTGTTACTGCTTTTAGTGATTATACATTAAGATTGTCAATGAAATATTTATGCATGTAAAAGCAGAAAGTTTAGCATTTTATTTCCTTTCGGGGAAGACAGAAAATAGGGACAAAGGGGGCACCACTGAAAGAATATCATCCAAGTAATGTCTCTGCAGCCTGAATGAGTGGGGTTTTGTCTTTACCAAAAAGTCCCGAATAGTTGAATACCAATAATAATCTTTCTTCATTAATATTTCAACCATATTAAATACAATAGATACACACTTTTCTCCGTGCTATAAGGTTCCATTAGAAAGATATTAAGAGAGATTGATAAGATGCAGGTAGGTATTGCTTGGATTGTAATAAATCAGTTTTCTCCATACAGAACCAAGTAGGTTTTATCCCTGTTAAATATTCTAAGATAAATAATCAGTGAAGTTGGTTGTCTGATGGATGTTGAAGACAAAATAAGCTGTAACGATGGAAGGGGCAATAGCAACAGATGGCAGAGAAGTGACTGAAAAATGTGGAAGAAGCTCCCCTAGAATAAGGATAAGGTCCAAATGCTTCTGACTCCAGACCAATGTGCAGATGCTAACATGAGTTACCCATCTTTTGGATAATACCTACTGGGATTTTCCTGAGAGGACAGAGTCCATCTGGCAAAATCACAAAGCACTCTCTCAGATTAAAGCCTACTACTAAAACCCCACACTGAAAACTGTGGTTTTAATGGAGATCACTGTGCTAGAGATCACTGTGCAGTTACCGAGGCGAAGAGCTCCTGAGTGGAGGACCACGCCGGGGGATCCTGCCGAAGTGACAAAAAGCGACCTAACTGTGGGAAAAACCACAAACCGAGCGCGGAGCCAACAAGCGCAGGGAGAGTGAGGGTGCCCCAGCCCCCCCCTCAGTGAGGGAAACGTGAGCTCCTGCCGGCGGTCAGCGGTGACTCACCGGGGGGCGGGAACAGGAGTGTCGGTTAATCCCCTCAGGTAGAAAAGCAGCCCCCAGGGAGCGCGACGAACAGGGAGTGGCCCGTCAGAAGGCAGTTTGCACGGCAGTTTGCGCAGGCAGG
>NW_010169961.1:0-10628 GCF_000695765.1 Mesitornis unicolor
CTCCCAGCTTAGTGTCATCTGCAAACTTGCAAAATTGAGAACCACCAGCATTTTAATTGTGGTTATGGAACAGCTTTGCTAAAACACACACAGATTGTTATCATAATGTGGACTTGGGAACTGTCTCTTCATGGTACTGCTTGTGGAACAGGAGGACACATTCAGCTTGTGCTAAGAGCTGCAGTTACCTGGAGACTGGAGACCTCCATATCATCTCACAGGGAGCATCTGAGGGCAACCAGCTCATTGTTACAAGCAGTAAAATGAATTAACAGGAATAACGAGGTCTGAGACAAAAAAGTGGTTCCTTTCACCTAGACAAATGCTTTAGCAGCTGTGCAAAACACTTAAGGTCCTTGGGTGAATGAATTAATAGAAATGAACATTGACAAGCAGATTGTAATGAGAGTTACTTTTGATCACAAAGATCTTTTGGTGATTAAATCCAAAATCTGCAATTTTTTATAACTCTTTTTATTTGTTTATCAAAGGGAAAACATTTTCAGCAGTATAAACAGAAAACAAATGTATGAGCTTTAAGCTGATACAAGCTTAAACAAGTTACAAAGCTTAACAAGTTTAATTTAATTCTTTAAAATGATTCAGCCATCACCATTTCTCTACAATAGATGTTTTGTTGGGCAAACTAATTTGAATGTGCATGATAGATGAACTGCATTGGAAATTCCAATTTTTATCAGCTCTAAGCCTTGATCTTGTTTATCTCCACATCTGTTTCCAGAGAAACCAGCAATACAATCAATAAAATACTACAGCTAGCTGCCTGTATTGAAGAAGTATGAAGGAAAAGTTTATTTTCAGTTTTTTACTTCTGACCAGTTTGTGGACATAGCAGCAAGTGTACTCCATTTTCCTCAAAGGCATTGCTGGGCTTGATCACAGGCCTGATCACTGCTAGAGAACAGTACATCACATAGTGAAATTCCCTCTGCTGAACATGTGGGTGATTTAAGATGTAAAATAAGGGTGGTACCTTCCTTCTCATTGATTGAGAGCAGTTCTGATGGGGGCAATTGAAGGAACCACTTCTAACTTTTTTCCATACAGAGATGAGTCAGTTCAATATCCAATATCTGTTCTATGGGAGAAACTCCCATGGCTTATCCTCTATCTACTGGAAAATATCAAGGAAAAGTGAAGAAGTGAGTTCACAGCTGAAGTGTTCTTGGGAACGCATTTGGTAATGTCCTCCAGCTGCCTGAGTACCTGCACCACTAGCACTTCCAACACACTTTCCCTTTTGCACAACCGTGTTTGGAAGTGCGTAGATCCCATGCTGAACTGTTTGAGGGGTATAAAATCAAAAGTAATATATCCTTGGCATCTAACTCCTACAGCAATGCTTTGTAAGCCAAGTGCGTTGCTATGCTATGTAATTTTAAGCCTTCAGAGTAGTACACTTAGAAGTCATTTAGTAGACACTCTGATGTACCTTGCAATTGTTCAAGTCTAAGGTTGAAGGAATGTAGTTTAGCCAAAGTATATTGCTAATGAGTGGTTATGCAATCTTTTTTTTTTTTTTGTAGAAAACTTATTGGAAAAGAGTTACGTAGAAAGCCTCTGTTGAAGGGCTGATGAGGCTTGGCATGTTGTCACTGTTGAATTTGGGATAAGGTGGACACAGGGGCATAATCTTATCACTTAGTGACATAATCTGAAATGTATTTTCCAAGTGCACTGGGCCTGGAGAGTGGATAACAATGTTTATAGTAATATTTCTGTTCAAAGACACTTGTACATGACACACTAGCACCAGTCAAAGCCCCAGCCTCTCTGGCCCAGTTTGGACTAGCACCCAGGGGAGAGAAATGCTCACCTGG
This sequence comes from Mesitornis unicolor, assembly GCF_000695765.1. Lineage (NCBI taxonomy): Eukaryota > Metazoa > Chordata > Aves > Mesitornithiformes > Mesitornithidae > Mesitornis > Mesitornis unicolor. The sequence goes on from NW_010169961.1 coordinate 1,842, forward strand.
CTGACTTATTGAGGTTCTGGCTTGCAGCTCCGGTGCATAGCACTTCCACCTCCTGCTCAGCCTTCTGTATGGCATTGGGCAGCTGTGGGGATGCACGTCTCCAAACTCTTTAGGATTCCATCAACTCCTCTGTGGCTGATTTTTTGTAATGTAGTTTCAGTTACATGGCCAGTACTGTGCTATACATATTTTTATTTATCTGTATTTTAATATGAAAAATAAAAATTTATATGATTTATGCATTTTTAATGCATTGAAATGCTCCAAAGAGGTACAGGGTGCCTCCTTAGACAGAAAGGACATTTTACTACTCAGGGAGTTAACAATAAGTTCAGTCAAGCACAAGAGAGGGCCGCACCTGACCTGTCAGACATATGGATGTTTCTAAAGAATTGAGAATAGTTAATAGTCTAAAGAGAAATTTCATATAATTCTATGAAGAAGGATAGGGGAATGAGAAGGAAACTTAGAAGCTCAATACATCCTCAAGGATGCTCCCTCTAGGAGTGCAAAAACCAGTCTATTTCTCCAGAACAAGAGTCTTTCCTGTAAATATAACTCAGAGGTAAAGAACTGGAGCATCTGTAAGAAGTCTGAGAATGTTTAATAACCTGAAAAAATTGAAAGCATGAGAGACTTTTTTGGTAGACAAGAAACAGACATGCTTTGTAATTGTGTTTATATGGTTTGGACTTCAGTAAATTAATACTTGCATTTGAAGTAATTTTAAACTGGCTTGAGTACTGAGGGATTTCAAGCTTATTAGCATCAAGGTATCCCATTTCTGTTATAGAGGGAGACCTTTACAGTTATTGGTGTACTGGTATTTTTCTTTGTTTTATTTTGTTTTGGTTTTTTTTTTTTAATGTACTAACACTTAATTTCTTGAAGGTGACCAAGCAGCAACAGTTCCAGGTTCTAGGACCACTTGGAAAGCAGGGGATGGATGGAATAAAGGTCCAATGGGTACAGCTCTTATCTAAGTAAGTATCCTGCTGAGACAGAGACAACAGAGAAAATTTCAGAAGCCTGAGGGTCCTGAGGGTGTCTGACACTGATAGATATTGGGTTTGATGTCATCTGTGTAGCTGTGTTGTCCTGGATGTAAGTGACAGTGTCCTGCAGCTTGCTAAATATGATCACGACCATCTGGGTCTTTCACAATACAATACAAAGTTAAGTGTCATATTATTGTTAAACATTATGATCCCATTACTATTAATAGATGGGGCAGGGGATTCAGGGGTACAGTTGCATTGACAGATTTTACAGTGCATATTATAATTACTACAGGAGTACCAGCACCTAACACTCTTGGTAATGCCTATGTTTAGAAACTCAGCTCTATAGTGATACTGATAGTTTGCCCATCACTAACAAGAACTAGCTCATTTTTTCAAGAGCTGTGAGAGGACTATATGGTTGGAATATGTGTTTGAGAGGGATGTGATAAATTGTCCGGCAAATTAGTTTTTTCTGCTTTATATATTTTCCCTTAGAGAGTTGCCCTGGGTGTTTTTATTTAAGCAAATGAAAACTTAAAGTTATTTGTATATGTTCATGTTTCTATGAGTGCACATATCTAGATAGTGAGATTCTTCCACACCCCCCCCCCCCCCCCCCAACACGCAGAAGTTTATGTGCATGCATTCATGTATTACAGGTAGGGCTGATGACAGTTTCTATAATTAAGTTGCCAAATACTTCCTATTACAAGAAACTGAGAATGGGGTGTTATAGCTCTCCAAAACATGAATTTTGAGGGCAGGTTTTCCTATAACAGGCCTATCCAATTAATATATAGAGAGATAGATCTAGATATAAAAAATTCAACAAGAATGTTCGGTTGTTTTACAATTGAAACGTGACAAAACAAGGTTTCCTTGTCTTAAAAAATTGAGTGAGTCATCAGAATCAGAAGGCTCTAGTATTTTCACTTACAGAGTGTGGCTTTGAAATTTGAACACAGCAAGGAGTTTCTGTTAGTGATGCTCCTATTATTATATCTAAAAAATAAAAATAAAAATTCACTGTCAGTCAAGCTATAAGCCTTTGAAAATATCTGATTTGCTGGAGTTCAACAAAGTTTTTAAGTTTGACAGCTAAGTCTTCCAAAGCTTCTGCTTGGATGGGACATGGTTTAGTAGAAGTCTGAAACAGCCTGTCTGGTGATTACATCTTGTGTCAGGCCTGAATGCTACCAACAAAGGAAGGATTTTATTTCCTCTCTTCAAGAAGAGAAGACCCTGCTGGTCACCAGTATCAGAAATATGACCCCTTCATGCGAATGAGAGCTGGAATTTGCTGAGGAGACAGGCATACACTGGTGACAACATGAAATGAGGCAAAAGGGCAAAAGCTAGAAGTGTAGGGGTAGTGGAGGAAAAGGAGGAAAGAAAGCCTGAAAACTGTGAGAGAAGGAGATGGGGACTGCTAGGCAAGATGAGCAAGAAGAAAATAGGTGAAGAGAAGGATAAAATTTATGTGAAGAAATAGAAGAAGATTGCAAGACTGCCTGGACTAGAAAAAATGGAAATTAAATTAACGGAGCAAGAGATAGGGGAAAATGATGAGAAGCAGCTGAGACACAAAGGATGGGAATGGTAGAAACATCTGAAAGAGGAATACAGAGGTGGCATTGAGACTGACAGGAACTGATGTGAAAAGGGGAGATGAAGCTGGGGAAAGGTGAACACAAACAAGGTGACAAGCTGTGTGGCACATGCACCTGCCTTGATAAAGACAAGAGAAAGACCTAACAAAAGTGGTACCAAAGCTTCATGCCCCAGCAGTGTCAAAACTACCTCCCCCATGGCTCTTGTCAAGTCTGCACAGTGGGGGTTGAAAGTGGGGATGTTGGGGTCTTCAGTGAATGTGGGGCTAACATGGCCATATTTTGACCACAGATCAGATTTGACTAGGGTATAAATCGAGCCCAGTCAAAGGGCACATTTGAGTTGGCCATCCTCAGAGCAGCAGGTCTGCAGCTGGGGACTCTCCCCTTAGGTTGGGACACTACCTAGGAAAACTCCTTGAGGTTGAGAGCCCTCATTTTATTACCTGAGTGATTGTGCATTTTTGATCATCAACCATAATGCTTAAGAATTCTTAAGTCATTTGTGTAATTTTAATTCCTCAACAACATTCTGAACCTGTGGATTGTTAATGTCTGTTGGAGTTCCAAAGGGATTTCAGCTGCAGTAAAGCTTAGTCTGAGTTTGTCACCATTGTGGTAGAAATAAATCCCGTTTTGAGTTTCAGCCTGTCTGGTTTGGTTTTATGATGTTCTGTGACAAGCTAGCAGAATAGAAACCAGACCAATTTGAGAAATGACACAAGGAACAAAAAAAAAAATTTGAACTCTAATAGAAAGTCCTGTCATATATTAGTCACTATTTTTCTTTGTCATAAACAAGGCATCCAGAATTAGTGTATTTTTCCCTTATATTAATGTCTTTTAATAAGTTCCTCTATTGTAAACTGGGTATGGTTCTGTCCCTTTACCTTAAAAAAGTGTTCGGAAGATAAATCACATAATGTTTGTGAGGCACTCACATACGCTAATGATGAGCTCCACAGAAACACCCAGGAGGTAATTAATAATTCTGTCTTCAGAACTGCATTTATAAATGTGCAGTAAATAAGGCCTGGGGCAATACATTGAACAATGAGAAGAAAACAAAATATAGAATTGCTGCTTATTAAGTGAGCACAGTCCATTCTATGCACAAAAGGAGGCAGGAAAAATGCTGTGGAAAAAATACTCCTATATCATCAAAGGTTAAGTCATAATTCACATAGAAAGGGGAATCTGAGCTGAGGCAGCATTAGCAATCTTAATTCTTTCCTTTTCTTAACCCTAAGAGATTTTGTCTTTATGACCTTAATAATGTTCTCTTAGTATTTTTGTTTGTGAAGGTGTAAATATGTAGCACAAAATGTTATCTCATGAAGCATGAAAAGCATGAGAAAACAATACAGTTTAAAGAACAGATTTCTGTTCAAGTAGCACAGAAACAATTCCACTATTGGAAAGAGATTTGACGTATGTAATTGCATTATATCTGGCATGGGTATATCTATATATCTATATATTTATTTAACTGTCCTAATCTCATTTTTTATGTCCATCCAACCTTCTCTAGCACACTACTGTGTTGTGAATTTAAAAGAAGCTCTAACATGCAGGGAGGACTGAGGCAGGAGTATTCATTGCAATCAAGATGGTTTTTCCTACTAAGTTGTATTTTGCTTATAAGTAAACATGGAGTTGAAATGGTCCCTTCTTTAGCAGGAGTGCTTGCAGTTCTACAGGTATTGACTTAGTAGCACTACATTACTTAGCTGAGTGAGCTGGATTCCTTTGAATAAGAATATGAAACATGTACCTAGTGCTCTAATTAAAGCTGAAGGCCATTCATCTCTCTAATTGCGACAATGCCCTCCAGGATAATTTCATCCCAAATGTACTATTCTTCTTTTGCCTGACCAAGTGACTTAAAAACCATCTGGAGCCTTGCCAAACACGAAGAGAAAAATTTACTGGCTATGATATCACACCAGAAGACATTACAAGATGAAAAATTGAAGAGGTCAAGCAAAGTGGTAAGATTTTTCTATCAGGCTTCTGGAAGTATTGACATGTAATGCCTGAACATTAGCGGTCATATTATCTCCCTTTAACTAGTGGGACTCATCTGTTAATAAGTAAAGTTTTTCTAAAATGTTCTGTAACCTTTGGGGCTGCCAAGCTTTTTCTTCTTGAGGAAAAACAGTGAGTGAATTAGGCCTGCAAGCAGGATGTGCAATCAGAGGAAAGCTGCAGAGTACAGTCAGTGGAGCCTCTGAGCTCATACAACCAGTTCCTTTGTGAACCAGCCAGCTCAGGACACAAGAGTCATAGGGTTATTGGGGCTGGATTTTACAGACTCAGCGTACTCTCCAAACTTAGGATTTATTTGTACTCTGTAGAACATAACCTGAAAAATCATAAAAGAGCATGTTTCTGGGTTCTTTGCAGGTTGAGTTCATTACCATCAACAATATTTTACATGTCTGATTGATTCATTTTAGCCCTAGAGTATGTGCAATGGATTTTAACTGCTGAAGACTAAGAAACAACACTAAATATTACTTACTTGGCCTAAGGACATTCACTAAGAGGCATCTTTGTTTTCCAATGGGCAAGAATCGCCCCATTAGCTTCAACATTTATTATTTAGCTCTCTGGGATGAGAATTTTCCTTGTGTGGTCTACCAAGCTATAAACAGTAGACATAATGTTAGAAAGGAGATTACCAGAACTAAAGAGCTTTAAGACCTCAGTGAGGAAAACTACGTTATTGTAGAATAAGAACCTGATGTCTGTCTGCCATGTATTTTTTCCCTCAACTGATCATACACGGCTGCACCAACATGTGAAAGAGTTGATCTGAGGCAGAAATCCTAAAAGAGTGCCAACATTTCTCTCCTGCTGATTTTACTGAGAATTGGGAAATTACCACACTCTGGGCAATGATATTTTTTTTTTTATCTCACTGAGCTGTAAAACACTGAAAATGCCAGAGCATAAACACATTATTTTCCATGCAATTTAATGTGTTTTTATTAAAAGAAAAAGAAAAAAAAAGAAAAAGAAGCCTTTGTCAATTTGAATTCTGACATTTCAAGGTGATTTTTTTTTTCCATGATATGTCCCAAATGGATCATACACTACTAGCAGCCACATCCTCACTCTTAGAAATCAGTTTGTACTTCATAGTACAATATGACATGACAGATTAGACTAGCCATAAATGAATACAAACCTTGGACCTTGGTTCATTTTCCTAGGATCTCTCCTTTCCCCTCTCTTCGTCTTTTTTTTTTTTTCAAGAGCTGAAGTTTGAAAAGCAGTTTACAAACCAAATTTTCTTTAGCTAGGACACATTGAAAATCAATTATCTCCATTGAGTGACCTTCTGCACATCGAGAATATGATTTTTTGTTGTTGTTTTTGTTGCTACTGAGAAAAGAAGATTTGATTATTCCAAAAATTATTGATATGTGTGGAGGCTAAATTTCATGCTGCTTCTGGATTACTGTGTGTCCCAGTACAGTGGGAGATACAGCTGGTGTCACTTAAAGTGTCCTTAAGCAACTGCATACAGGGATACAGGATGGCACTCTGTTGTCTATTAGCAGTGGCAAAAGTTTTGCGGTAATATATAACTGAGTATTCCCATTAAGTCAATCCATTTAGACACTTAAAATTAGGCTCAAACAGTATTTTGCCAAACCATGTCTTAAGTGAAGTGAATGCAAACAATGTTTGGCTTTACAGTTGCTGATTTTTTTTCCAAGCTTCATTCAGAAAAAGAATACACCCAATAATGTTTGTCTTGTTTTATTCTGAAGTGAACAATAGGCTTAAACAAGAATCCTAATTGTGAACCAGATATAAGGTCCAGGTTTCAGTCACTGATACTCTTTGTACTGTGAGTGTTTGATAATAAAATAGTGATACTTTTTATATATGAGCAACTTGCAAGAGCAAACTTTAAGTAAACTGAAGTGTCTTTTTCTTTTTATGGAATCTATGACCTGTCTAGAAAGGTGTATATGAGCCTAGAAAAATGCAAGACGGAAAAACATGCTATTCATTATAACTGGAACAGCTTTTCTTAAGACACTGTGTCAGAGCTTTCATCTTCTGCTCAGACAGATGGAGAAAAAGCTTCAACCCTAAGCAGTGGCAACGTCACAATGTGAGTCAAATATATGAGGGCAGGTGGGACCAGAAAGTGGTTTACAGCTGGCACACGGCAGTCCCGTTGTCTCTGCTGGTGCCAACCCTGTCTCATGCCTCAGTGAATGTGTTGCTGCCACTATTTCCACCATGATGCCTGGGAAAGTATTTTGTTCATACCTTGTTGATGAAACAATCTCTCTTTACTGGTGATTTTCCCTTGTGTTATTTTGCCATCATCTTCCCTTGCAGATGAGGGGAAAAGAAAGATGCTTCATCCCTACCACGAAAGAACTTGTAGCTGGTTTTCACCTCTGTTAATTTGATGCCATTCCCAGAGCATGCACTTGCAGTTCCCTTGAGTTCAAGAATAGCAATTAAATGTGTTATTTCTGCTGGATAGTTAATGTGTTTGTAATTTCCTTTTTCTCTACTAAAACATAAGAAGATAACTGTGTTCTTTCTTTTATAGTGTTGTATGATCTACTGCTCTGCAGGGACAAAGATCACTTGTGTGTGAGAAAGAGAGCATGCAATTGCTTATTGATGTAATGGAAACAAATGAAGGTGCAAAGGGCAGGCAAATGGCTGCATCCTTCTGAAAGATATGCAGAATCTCTCCTACTTCTTCTGAGATACTTGCAAATGTTGTCAGTTACTTGCTCTAAGGTGAGTCTGAAAGTGCACTACTAGAGTCAAATTTCTGAATATGAGTTATTAAGGAACTCCTTATTACTGTTCTCATTTTATCTCTGTTCTGTTTCCACAGTGTTTGTTTCCTTTCCACAAAGAAGATGACAGCTCTGAAAGCTGATAAAGCAAAGCTTGGCAAAGTCCCAAGCAAGATATCTTGTTCTGGGGACTAGGCTGAGCCTGAGCTTCTCACTTATCTTGCAGGTATGTGATGGTATTTCATATGGTGACTGGCCACCTCTGCTAATAAAGACAGCTTGGATTTCTAATTGTGATTATGCCTCTGTTTGGATACCAATATTAAATATATTTAAGAGTGCTTTTGTAGGTAGACATGAGCTCATTCTGCCTGTGCTCCGAGACAACCTATTGGTCTGCTACTGTAGGAGAAAAGTTTATTAGCTCAGGCTGGTGCCATATTAACTGTGTCTACAAGGTCTTAGCTTGGTGTGACGTACAGAGCAGATCAAGCCACCTGCTGCACAGGCATAACCTGAAGTGTGTGAAGTCAGATCCTTCAATATGAACCCTGTGGGGAGGGAGTGACTGTGGATCATCTTCATCTTTGTCTTGTCCCATTTCCAAACTGAGATACCTGTTTTCTACCAGTTCCTGACTGGTAGTGCCTCCTGAAAAGAGATCTTCAGCCTCAGTCAGAGCAGAGTCTTAGCCTGAGGTGTTATTGAGTTCAGTCCAACACTCAAATACAGAAGGTACTAGAGCCACTTTAAGAGGAATTTCTGATTTTCTCAAATTTACTCATTGTTTATAATGATTTGTCATAATTATTTCAGTTAGCTATTTTTCATGGTTTATTGCACAGCTGAGCAAATTAATCTCGGTCATATACAGGGCATTGCAGTGTTTATTTTACAGCATTAGAAATTTTCAAAGAAATAACAGTAAGTAGCTAACAGTGCCCTCTCACCCACTAACATAATAATATTCACCTGAGACATGAAAGTTATAGTATGTTATTGTATAGCACCTGATTGTTCTACACCTAAGTGTAGGGGTAAAAAAGGTAAAAAATAATAAAAGCTCCATACCTAGTTCACAAGTCTAAATCTAAATAAACCAAGCACTTGTGGGGTTGAGAAAGATTAGGCATTACAGGAAAGGACCTGGAAGGCCTTGCAAGAATTTTGGCAGAGCAAGAAAATAAATCCAAGCATCCCATGTCTTGTCTAGTATGTTTTTCTAGAAGACAAATACCAATTAATATCCTATTGTTATAGCTTATATTGCAGTTGCAATATGTTTCTGCACATGACCTTACATATGCTTTTCTCTACAACTTGTATATAAATCATAATGTTCAGATCCTAGATCCCTTCCACCTTTCAGACCAATCTTCAGATATTCAG